>NW_027362223.1:0-229775 GCF_039654945.1 Dendrobates tinctorius
CATATCGCACGCCAGGGGGAAAATGTTTCGCACCCCCCGCTCCCTGTCAAAATGGCCGACGTTTTCATCTTTTTGCTGGGTAGCTCCGTAGCCTAAGCGCACAGTGACGAGCCACTTTGGGGGATGAAAACCGAGGGAATTCCCCAGATTTCAAGACCTGTTTCGCCCGGCTGCGACTTGCGGTTCCGGAGAACCTAGGCCCTGGCTCTGAGGACCACCACTCCCGTGCCGTAAGCGCCAGACATTAGTCGCTCCCAGGGTGGACAGCCGAGAGTCTCCTCTACAAAAAACGTAACCAATGATATGAACCGTTTTCACAGGAAGTAAGATTATTAAAAGTCATACAACTTAGTCTCTACATGTAGTGTATATATATATATATATATATATAAAATTTTTTTTTTTTTTTTAGGTTTCATCTCCCCATAGTCACCAGCCAGATGGTTAGAAAAGTGCTTGAATCCTGGACTCTCTCAAGATGTACTGACGTGCAACAACGTCTGGTCGCCAGGTATTTGGCACATTCAAATCTTACAGCGGACAGGAACTACCGGGAAAAGAACATGGATGACATTTGCCATGGACAAAGCCTACTGATGGAAGCACGGAAGTCAGCGAGTCAAGAAGCCACAGCCAGCACTTCAAGGTATTTTATTGTGAAATGAAAATAATACATGCTTTGAAATAAACTTGACAAAGACTTCTTTTTTTCTTCTTTTTGATTCCCCTAAAGGGTTGCAGAAGAGAACACCAGGGGAAGAAGAGACCAGACAGCTGCAGTCCACAGTTCCCAGATACCAGAACTGATTCCCGAAGAACTGGAGAGTGAGCATGAAGAGACTTCGAGTGCAAGGTGAAAATACCTTTACTCCAATACCATGGTGCCAAGCTAATGGATGCACTCATTACCAGCTTTTAATACTAATGTATTCATTTCAGGGCACATGTACCTTCCCCGTCCTTTCTCATGCAGACACGTTCCATGAGGCAGAACCAGAAAAGGAGCTCTTCAAGGTAATTATTGAACACTTCTATTTATATTAAATTCTTACTGTACTTGTCAGGGACTAGCCACACCAGCCACTGAGTTTGAAACTGTAGATAATTCTATTGTATGGAACTTTAAAAACTATTCTATGGATAGGGGATAACATTGGAAGAAAAAAAAAATCCTGCCACCGGCGCTCACCCTTTAATGTGATAGCCAGGACTCATGGAAAAACCTTAAAGCATAGTAACACTTTGCAGCATTTCTGTGAAGCATTACTGTACTTTGGCTGAGTGCCAGTATTCTAGAAGTGTGGATTTTTTTATGCATATCTTTCAGTTGTAACATCATTCCTTTTTCCTTCTAAGCACTAAAGAAACAAGTACATCGCAGATGAGGAGATGGAATATGAACCCTGTGGTCATGCTGAAGAGACTCCGAAGTTAAAGTTCATTTTTGTTTGCGTTTTAGGTGGGTACTCTAGCAACAGAAAAACAGCTTCCAGAAATATGTGATATTGAGGCTCAGCTCTATTGAGTTCAATGGAGCTGAGCATCATGACTTCACTTAACGCCAGTTTGGAAGTGGCAGTTTTTTGCAAGGAGGCAGCTGTTCTTCTAATACTATAGTTCACCTTTAATTGAGTCTATTCTAACTTTTTTTTTTCTCTTTTGCAGGTGAAATTTAGTCTTTTAAATAATGTGCATGTTGCTGCTCTGCAATGTTTTTGTTTATTAAACTAATGGTTTTTATTCTAGTGTATTGTTAAAGCGTAACTAAACTTTTTATATATATATATATTCAGGGGGGGGTCTTCAAACTTGTGGCCCATCCACACATGCATATTGTTATCAAGTGTTTTGTGTGATTTCTGCAAATGTGGAATGCACACAAAATCCGTGTGTATCCTGCAATAAGTGTGCAGAAGGAGGTAAGTAATTAACCCTTGATGCCCCATCCACCTGTAACATCTGTGCTGGTATATCAGATAAGATCTTACAGGGTTAAAACACAGAAGTGACAGATCTGTCACTTCTCTGTGTGCAAAATTCACAGTAAATATGCAGGTGACTACATTGCATATTTACTGCAACGTGTACCAGTTTTATGTGCAAGAACCATCCATACGCATGTGTGGCTCAGCCCTTGGAATCCCCTGTTTCTTTCCAATGTGTGTGTGTAATATATATATATATATATATATATATATATATATATAGAGAAACAGGGGATTCCAAGGGCTGATCCACACATGCGTATGGATGGTTCTTGCACGTAAAACTGGTACACGTTGCAGTAAATATGCAATGTAGTCACCTGCATATTTACTGTGAATTTCGCACACAGAGAAGTGACAGATCTGTCACAGTAAATATATATATATAAAAATTTGTACGCTTTTAAGGCCTAGGGCTATCAGCAATGATGAAAAAAACCTGTCAATTGCTCTGGCATCATGGCCAAAGTGAGGACTATGCACAGGGATCTGAGCTGATAAATTTAAGGCCCATCCCTTGACAATGTCACTGGATTAATTGCCTGAGTAAATGCACTCTTATTTGAATTATATTTTTAACAGTTTGAGCTTTCGTTTTAATTCAATAAAATATTATTTAAGCTGGCTATGTTGTAGTTGTGTGTGGGCTATAGAAGACTTGTTTAATGGTATTAGGGTTTGTAAAGCCATCTTTGTACTCATGGCCTTCAGGTACTCTGTACTTTTATAGCACCTCTCACTCCCTACTAGTCATTAAGTACTTTAGCTTGCTTGTAGCTGTATTCACATAGCTGTGAGTTAGTTGCCTGAAAGACAAGGCATGAGCCCTAGTGCATGCACTGTCTGATTATCCAGGACCATTCTACTTTCATCTCCTTTTTCTGGCCTGTGACAGAAAAACACATATGAGAATAACCTCATCAGATACAATGGGTACAATTGCATTCTGTAACCTCTGGTCACACGGACACCTCATCATTATTCATTGTGCAAGTGTCAAGCTCCTAAAATTCACAGTAGAAAAAGTCCACAGGGTATGCTGACATGTACATATCATATTCATATCACCACTATACTATAGAAAAGGGAACAAAACCAAAGCAAACGTCATGTTATTTAGAGAAACAAACATAAAACTATATTTGGTCTTATTCCTGTGCTTTACAGCAATGGCATAGCTTCCTTTCTCCATCTTCATTATTGCCAATTTGTGAAACCGTATCCAAACTGGGGAGAGAAAAAAATTTGATCAATATTGCACAGTGCAACATTATACATAGTGACAGTCTGGTATGGCACCTCGGCCACATTGTCACCCACAAAATATTATACATTATATACTGTAATCAAAGATGCTTTTAGGCCATGTGCACACGATGCATTTTTCCCGCAGAACCGCACAGTGATTTACAGTAGCATGTAAATCTATGGAAAAAAAAAAATCTGTGCAGACGCTGCAGAAAGTGGGTGTGCGGTTTTCAAACAACTGCATGTGACTTCTTTTGTGCGGTTTTCTATCTCCCCATTCTCAAAAACCGCAGGGGGAAAACCGCCCTGAAAAACCGCATCAAAACTGCACTAAAAAAGGAAGAAATCCGCAGGAAAAATGCAGCTCATTTGACCTGCGGATTTCGTGAATTCTGCGCAGAAAAATCCGCAGGAGGATTTTCCCCGTGTGCACATAGCCTTAGGCTGCGAGTCAGGTCACAATAGTAGCAGATAGGAAAGGAGATAACAAGTTAAGGGCTGTAGAAAACTTTGCTATGTGGAGTTTGCTCATTTTATTTTATAAAAATGTAATGTCTACCCCTCCGCATAGCAATGTTTTCTACACACCAACTCTTATCTCCTTTGTTATATGGGAGGTTCTGAGATGTCTGTGCCTGCAATCAGAAGGGTTGAATGTAGACAACCTGGCTGTGGAGATGTGCAAGTTTTTTTTCCAACTGATTTTATTTTATTTTTTCTTCACTACCTCCCCTACCACCTCCCACCCCAGTCAGTGAACAACTTTAATGGATCCTGTACTGATAGGCTGTGTACCTTCAGAGCAAAATACTTGTTTTCTGCCCAAGATTGCTGATCTAGAAGTTGCTCAGTGTTCATTGTCACTTTTTTTTTTTTTTTTTAAATCAAAGGGCTGGCTTTACACACCTGAATGACACCGCTGCTCAATGAGGCTTCTTGCAGGACCTTCAATGATGTTGGAGATCAAATGATCTCTGATGCTGTTGAAGGTCCTGAAGTACTGCAGGATGCCTCGGTCAGCATTCGGGTGAGCGTTTAACCCTTTTATCATATACCGGAGTGCTATTTGGTGAAGTGTCATGCATCGTGGTGTAGTACAAACCTCTTCACAGTGCTAATGCAGTGCAGACAAAAGACTGGAACTGTTCCCCAGCCAGTGTGCTAATGAAATACTGGCGATAGCATGTACTCAGCCAAACAAAACAACACTGCATGATCTGAGTGACTGAGGGAATATCATTTAGTGTCCGGTGTGTGGTCGTGCACAATTGGAACGATAGTCGCTCATCACCGACTACTGAGCGACAGTTGCTTAATAGTTGTGTGTAAAGTCACATTGACAATCGAGGTGCTAGATGGGCGTAATAGCCTGATAAATCATCCCGCGTAAAAGTAATTTAACAGGACTCCGTACCTTGGGTTTCAACTGGTATGCTTCATCCTGATGTTCCAGGGCATCGTTTATCAGTTTTAACATTCTGTACCGACGCCAACCTCTGACCTACAGAGAGAGTAATGTGGTTAAGAGGATGGAGAACAAATGGGAACGTGGATGAATATGTGAGCAGAACATTACCTGTATGGTAAACACCTCCACCTCCCTGGAACGCTTCACTTTTTCACCATTACATCAGAAATAGCTGAAACCGAATATGAAATGCTATTAAATATTGCATGTGACACCACAGCCTCATGTTCTTTTATGATTCAACCCACCTCTTTTTTGGGAAACATGGACCAATGATTCTTCATAATTGTAGTGTGCAAAATCCTACAAAAAATAAAGACATCTTAGGCTGTGTGCACACGCTGCGGATTTTGCTGCGGTTCCGCAGCGGTTTTGGCCGCTGCGGACCCGCAGCAGTTTTTGCTGCGGTGTACAGTACCATGATTCCCTATGGGAATCAAAAACCGCAGTGCAGACGGTGCGGAATTTTCCTCGCGGATTATCTGCGGTTTTCAATCCGCAGAAAGAATTGACATGTCAATTCTTTCTGCGGATTCTCCTGCGGTTTGCCATCTCCTCCATTGAGGAGATGAAAAACCGCAGGGCAAAACCGCAGAGCAATCCGCAGGTAAAACCGCAGGTCTTTTGACCTGCGGTTTCACCTGCGGATTTTACAAAATCCGCGCGGATGAATCCGCACATAATCCGCAGCATGTGCACATAGTTAAGGACAAGGAATCTGGGTCAATTCGAATTGTACTTCAGAGCATGTGCCATTTTGAAGCCTCTCTGTAAAAAATGCTATAAATTATAGGAAGCATGCTCATCAACACATGTACTATTTGCCAGTGCGCTTTTCCTACTATGCCATTCATTTAGGACTTCTGGTAATTTGTAGGTGAAAAAATTGTCAAAGTCCTAAATTAATGGGATTCATCATAGGGAGCTAAGCGATTATATCTCCGTGGCTGATGCACACAGAATCTAGATCTTTAACAGGGTGAGTACAGAGTCTCCCACAAATTTTAAGACCCTCACTGCCCTGCAGTGACTTGAATTCCAGAGAAATTTGCCCAAAACGGACCACCCTTATCCACTTTCCAATGCATATCTATGAGAAAAAAAATGCCCAAAATCTGGGGTCACTGCTCTGCCTTCATAAGCCCTGGACACTAGCGCTTTTAGGGGAAGAAAGCCCAGGCACTGCACTTCAAATAGACACCAAAACCGGGTTGCTGATTTATGTACTTACAGTTTGTCTCTCAGCCATCTTTCCTCGTAGGCAGTTTGAAAGCAAGTAAAGACATGCCCCATATTCAAATCCTCACCTCAACTTCCTCCTCATCATGATTGGCTGTGCTGTCACTACTCAAGTTTAAGAACACACCCCTTAAAGAAATAGAAAAATAAATATTGAGTTAAACAATAAAAGGATTCGAACCCTAGTCACTGCAAGAAAAAGGCAGCTCCACGTCTTCTTGTGCCACCTAGGTACAAGAGGAAGTGTAACCACCTAATCAAAGTGGTATCTCCGTTCCATTTAAATTACTATATCGAGATCCGGGTAACAGCCGCATACACGCCCCGTTCGTTAACCAGGCCTTGACCATCCAATTTGCATTGAACCTTGGGTGCCGGAGGTCTTGGTCTCATTTCTCTGGAACCACAATTTGCAGCCACATGCTTTTGGTGTCTATTTGAAGGGCACACCTTGGGATTTCTTCCCGTAAAAGGGCTAGCATCAGACCATTGAACCCTCGAAGTTTTGGCATGTTTTTCTTGTAGACATGCATTGGAAATCGATCATATCTCCGTGGCGGTGGCAGTCGGCCACTAGATCTTTCGGAGGGTGAGGGCACGGTGCCCCCCCACACATTTCAGGGCCCCCTCTTCTCGCTGGCACTTTTGGAGAATATCATTCATTTTGCCTAAAACAAAAGTAAAACGCCACATTAAATCGAAAACCACTAACGCAACGTGGAAAAAAAGCACGCCATTGTTTTCTGGGTGAAATTCTCTATTCGATTGACATATCACATGCCAGGGGGAAAATGTTTCGCACCCCCCGCTCCCTGTCAAAATGGCCGACGTTTTCATCTTTTTGCTGGGTAGCTCCGCAGCCTAAGCGCACAGTGACGAGCCACTTTGGGGGATGAAAACCGAGGGAATTCCCCAGATTTTAAGACCCGTTTCGCCCGGCTGCGACTTGCGGTTCCGGAGAACCTAGGCCCTGGCTCTGAGGACCACCACTCCCGTGCCGTAAGCGCCAGACATTAGTCGCTCCCAGGGTGGACTGCTGAGAGTCTCCGCTACGAAAAAGACACCAAAACTGGGTTGCTGTGACTTGTGGTTCAAGAGAAACAGACCCAGAACCGCGAGCTCCCCCCACGTTCCATCCAAAGGATAGTATCGAGAGCCCGGTAACACACGTAGTATATTCACGTTTCATATTGGAATATTGTCCAGGATGCCTCCTACAAACAGAGACATCACTTGTCCCCCTGCTGCCCAGGGAATTTGATTTCTGGGGTCAGTGCATGGCTGTCCATTGATAAAAAAGGATCCTGGTGGTGCAGGCTTGAGGGGGAACAAATGCCCAACAGAGCAGCACACAGCCCCAATAAATGTTCCCTCACATCAGTCTGGTAATTAGCTTTCAAATGACACCCAAGTGGCCCCTCTGGCTTTACCAGAAGTCGCACCAGGGGCCCAATATCTGATTTGGACAGCAGATTTGAAAAGACATTTTGAGGCCTTGGGTCGGTTTTGAGCTTCTGAAACCTCACAATTACCCAGCAGAAGGTACCAGGCCAACCAAACTTGGCAGGAATATTGTCCAGGATGCCTCCTTCAAACAGAGACATCACTTGTCCCCCTGCTGCCCAGGGAATTTGAATTCAGGGGTCAGAGGATGGCTGTCCACTGATGAAAAGGATTCAGGTGGTGAAGGCCTGAGGGGGAACAAATGCCCAACAGAGCAGCACACAGCCCCAATAAATGTTCCCTCACATCAGTCTGGTAGTTAGCTTTCAAATGACACCCCAGTGGTCCCTCTGGCTTTAACAGAGGTCGCACCAGGTGCCCAATATCTGATTTGGACAGCAGATTTGAAAAGACATTTTGAGGTCTTGGGTCGGTTTTGAGGTTCTGAAACCCCACAACTACCCAGCAGAAGGTACCAGGCCAACCAAACTTGGCAGGAAAATTGTCCAGGATGCCTCCTACAAACAGAGACATCACTTGTCCCCCTGCTGCCCAGGGAATTTGAATTCTGGGGTCAGAGCATGGCTGTCCATTGATGAAAAGGATCCTGGTGGTGCAGGCTTGAGGGGGCACAAATGCCTAACAGAGCAGCACACAGCCCCAATAAATGTTCCCTCACATCAGTCTGGTAATTAGCTTTAAAATGACACCCCAGTGGCCCCTCTGGCTTTACCAGAAGTCGCACCAGGGGCCCAATATCTGATTTGGACAGCAGATTTGAAAAGACATTTTGAGGCCTTGGGTCGGTTTTGAGGTTCTGAAACCCCACAACTACCCAGCAGAAGGTACCAGGCCAACCAAACTTGGTAGGAAATCAAATTCGATGGGGAGCAGGGGGAAAAGTGATGTCTCTGTGAGGCATCCTGTCAAAATCAGATATTGGGCCCCTGGTGCGACTTCTGGTAAAGCCAGAGGGGCCACTGGGGTGTTAATTGAAAGCAAATTACCACACAAATGTGAGGGAACATTTATTGGGGCTGTGTGCTGCTCTGTTGGGCATTTGTGCCCCCTCAAGCCTGCACCACCAGGACCATTTTTATCCATGGACAGCCATGCTCTGACCCCCTGAAATCAAATTCCATGGGGAGCAGGGGGACAAGTCATGTCTCTGTATGTAGGTGGCATCCTGGACAATATTACTGCCAAGTTTGGTTGGCCTGGTACCTTCTGCTGGGTAGTTGTGGGGTTTCAGAACCTCAAAACCGACCCAAGGCCTCAAAATGTCTTTTCAAATCTGCTGTCCAAATCAGATATTGGGCCCCTGGTGCGACATCTGGTAAAGCCAGAGGGGCCATTGGGGTGTGGTTTGAAAGCTAATTACCAGACTGATGTGAGGGAACAATTATTGGGGCTGTGTGCTGCTCTGTTGGGCATTTGTTCCCCCTCAAGCCTGCACCATTAGCCGGCTCTCACTGTTGAATGTGACATACTGAGGATGAGAGCCGGCTAGCCTAAGCGCACAGTGACGAGCCACTTTGGGGGATGAAAACCGAGGGAATTCCCCAGATTTTAAGACCCGTTTCGCCCGGCTGCGACTTGCGGTTCCGGAGAACCTAGGCCCTGGCTCTGAGGACCACCACTCCCGTGCCGTAAGAGCCAGACATTAGTCGCTCCCAGGGTGGACAGCTGAGAGTCTCCACTACGAAAAAGACACCAAAACTGGGTTGCTGTGACTTGTGGTTCAAGAGAAACAGACCCAGAACCGCGAGCTCCCCCCCACGTTCCATCCACAGGATAGTATCTAGATCCCGGTAACATACGTGGTATAGCCACGTTTCTTACCCAGACCTCGACTTGCCTGATGGCATTGGCATGTCGAGAACCGGGTAACGACCGTGGCAAATGGCCGTCGCTTACCGGGCCCTCGACGTGCCAATTGGCATGGAAGGGGAGATTTTTCGGAGGGTGAGGGCACGGCGCCCCCCCACATTTTAGGGACCACTCTTATCACAGGCACTGAGTGAGACTGCCAGGGACTCTGCGGCACTGCCAGGGACTCTGCGGCACTGCCAGGGACTCTGCGGCACTGCCAGGGACTCTGCGGCACTGCCCGGGGGCAGGTTGTCAGGGGCTGCAGGAGCCCGGGGGCAGGTTGTCAGGGGCTGCAGGAGCCCGGGGGCAGGTTGTCAGGGGCTGCAGGAGCCCGGGGGCAGGTTGTCAGGGGCTGCAGGAGCCCGGGGGCAGGTTGTCAGGGGCTGCAGGAGCCCGGGGGCAGGCCGCAATGCTGTGTAGGACGCTGTGTGGTGCTGGAGAGTGCTACAGAGCCACACAGCTCTCTGGTGTCATGACAGGTGACTGTATATACATGTATACACATACATGAATGTACGTGTCATGACAGCTACTTTGACGATACGTACATGGATTTTTACTTACCCAAACAAAGGATGAAGAGGCTAGCTGGTCCACATTATGATGGAGGCCGGAGAGCATCGTCCCTCCATCGTGATGTCGTCCAGCAGGGAAATTTGTTGTCCTTGCCACATGGAGCCAGTTCAGTCTCTGAGATGCCTTGTTAACTAGTTGAAAAAAAAAAGGAAATTATTGAATTTTAAAATTATTTTTATTCTAAATCCTATTAATTCTATTAATACATTAAATATGAATCTTCATCCATGAGTGTATGGTTCCAGCAGACACAGCGCGCGGTGGCGGCTTCCTCAAGTGTTACCTGTGGGTTATGCTCTGTTAGCTAATGACAAACAGGGAAAGAAAAAAAAATGAATTATCGAATTATTGTATTTTACTATTATTTCTATTCTAAGCCCTGCTAGTGTTCACAGCAGTGATAACACAGCCCCCTGCATGTCAGCTCACCCTCCCACCCACCGGGACAGCCTGTATCCCCGCCGTGCCCCCCACAGCTGACCCCATATACTGTGCTGAGCATCCCCTCCCTCCACCCCAACTGGACAGCCTGTATCCCTGCCGTGCCCCCCACAGCTGACCCCATACTCTGTGCTGAGCTACCCCTCCCTCCAACCCACCGGGACAGCCTGTATCCCTGCCATGCCCCACACAGCTGACCCCATACACTGTGCTGAGCTTCCCCTCCCCCCACCCCACCGGGACAGCCTGTATCCCTGCCATGCCCCACACAGCTGACCCCATACACTGTGCTGAGCTTCCCCTCCCCCCACCCCACCGGGACAGCCTGTATCCCTGCCATGCCCCACACAGCTGACCCCATACACTGTGCTGAGCTTCCCCTTCCTCCACCCCACCGGGACAGCCTGTATCCCTGCCATGCCCCACACAGCTGACCCCATACACTGTGCTGAGCTTCCCCTCACCCCACCGGGACAGCCTGTATCCCCGCCATGCCCCACACAGCTGACCCCATACACTGTGCTGAGCTTCCCCTCCCTCCACCCCACCGGGACAGCCTGTATCCCTGCCATGCCCCACACAGCTGACCCCATACACTGTGCTGAGCTTCCCCTTCCTCCACCCCACCGGGACAGCCTGTATCCCTGCCATGCCCCACACAGCTGACCCCATACACTGTGCTGAGCTTCCCCTCCCCTCACCCCACCGGGACAGCCTGTATCCCTGCCATGCCCCACACAGCTGACCCCATACACTGTGCTGAGCTTTCCCTCCCTCCACCCCACCGGGACAGCCTGTATCCCTACCATGCCCCACACAGCTGACCCCATACACTGTGCTGAGCTTCCCCTCACCCCACCGGGACAGCCTGTATCCCTGCCATGCCCCACACAGCTGACCCCATACACTGTGCTGAGCTTCCCCTCACCCCACCGGGACAGCCTGTATCCCTGCCATGCCCCACACAGCTGACCCCATACACTGTGCTGAGCTTCCCCTCCCCCCACCCCACCGGGACAGCCTGTATCCCTGCCATGCCCCACACAGCTGACCCCATACACTGTGCTGAGCTTCCCCTCCCCCCACCCCACCGGGACAGCCTGTATCCCCGCCGTGCCCCCCACAGCTGACCCCATATACTGTGCTGAGCATCCCCTCCCTCCACCCCAACTGGACAGCCTGTATCCCTGCCGTGCCCCCCACAGCTGACCCCATACTCTGTGCTGAGCTACCCCTCCCTCCACCCCACCGGGACAGCCTGTATCCCTGCCATGCCCCACACAGCTGACCCCATACACTGTGCTGAGCTTCCCCTCCCTCCACCCCACCGGGACAGCCTGTATCCCTGCCATGCCCCACACAGCTGACCCCATACAGTAGCTATGTATTGGTGGTGCCCATAGGGGTGTACATACTTACCAGCAGGCGGCTTCCAAGCTTTAAATTTCCCACAGCACACAGAGCCCGGCGAGATGGACAGTGACCCGGCCTCACAGGACGCTGGCCCCGCCCCCGTGCCCGCCCAGCGGCCACACTGTGCAGAGAACAGGGAATTGAGTGACAAGCTGCCCGGCCGCGTCACACATCTCCCCGCCCCTCCCACTCCACTGCCCTATGTCACACACAGGCTCACAGAGCGCTGACACCCGACCTTCCTCCTCCGGACGCACACCACTGACTCCCACCCCGGCCAGACAGCATGGCACAAGGGGGATGAATGGGATGAATGTCTGGCGACAAAAGGAAATAGCCCCGCCCCCATACCCGCCCACCGGCCACACAGTGCAGAGAACAGGGGATTGAGTGACAAGCTGCCCGGCCGCGTCACACATCTCCCTACCCCTACCACTCCACTGCCCTATGTTACACTCAGTCTGGCAGACCTGCCCCCGGTCTCCTGCAGCCCCTGACAACCTGCCCCCGGTCTCCTGCAGCCCCTGACAACCTGCCCCCGGTGTCCTGCAGCCCCTGACAACCTGCCCCCGGTCTCCTGCAGCCCCTGACAACCTGCCCCCGGTCTCCTGCAGCCCCTGGCAGACCTGCCCCCGGTGTCCTGCAGCCCCTAACAACCTGCCCCCGGTCTCCTGCAGCCCCTGACAACCTGCCCCCGGTCTCCTGCAGCCCCTGACAACCTGCCCCCGGTCTCCTGCAGCCCCTGACAACCTGCCCCCGGTCTCCTGCAGCCCCTGACAACCTGCCCCCGGTGTCCTGCAGCCTCTGACAACCTGCCCCCGGTCTCCTGCAGCCCCTGACAACCTGCCCCCGGTCTCCTGCAGCCTCTGACAACCTGCCCCCGGTCTCCTGCAGCCCCTGACAACCTGCCCCCGGTCTCCTGCAGCCCCCTGACAACCTGCCCCCGGTCTCCTGCAGCCTCTGACAACCTGCCCCCGGTCTCCTGCAGCCCCTGACAACCTGCCCCCGGTCTCCTGCAGTCCCCTGACAACCTGCCCCCGGTCTCCTGCAGCCCCTGACAACCTGCCCCCGGTCTCCTGCAGCCCCTGACAACCTGCCCCCGGTCTCCTGCAGCCTCTGACAACCTGCCCCCGGTCTCCTGCAGCCCCTGACAACCTGCCCCCGGTCTCCTGCAGCCTCTGACAACCTGCCCCCGGTCTCCTGCAGCCCCCTGACAACCTGCCCCCGGTCTCCTGCAGCCTCTGACAACCTGCCCCCGGGTTCCTGCAGCCGGTTCCTTCAAAAAAGCTATTTAAAAATGTCATTTAAGGCAAAGCTTTACTGAAAGACATTAGCATTCTATTAAATAAGGCAATCCTGCCACCTTGTGGTCTCTGATTAAAAAAAAAATACAATGATGACACCTGGTGTTCATTGCGGTACTGCAGACCAATGTCAAAATTGAGCGCCCGGTAAACTGCGTGAAATGGGCGTGAAAAGGGGCCAGCGGTTGAGTGCCTGGTAAGGGACGGAAATTTTCGTGTTCTACGATTTGCGCCAAATTTGTACCGGCGGGCCGTCGGGCACTCGGGAACGCGTTGGCGGCACCAAAAGCTACCTCAAAGCTACGTAGCGGGCTAAACACGCACCTCAGCAAAAAAGATCCCACCAGAGTCAAGCTGTTGAGTATGGTGAAGCCTACAGAGAACCTGATGCTGAAGAGCTGGAGAGTGTGGAGTTCTCTTAAGTTCTAGAGAGTAGAAAGGTACCTAAGGGTGACCGGGCAGAGCCTCAAGAGAGGTTGAAGGTGTCGAGTATGAAAGCTGCCAACTCCACGCAGCTGGATCAGGTGCGTCACCTGGAGTCCGAGCTCTCGGTAGTCAAGGCTCAGCTCAGAGAGAAGGATGCGCAGGAGCAGAAGCTGCTCCATACCCTCCACTCCACCGAGGAGAAGCTGTGCTCTGCTTGGCAGGAGAATGCAGAAAACGTGTCTCAGCTGGAAATAACCTGCTGGAACAAAGTGCAGGAGTTCCAGGACCTCGCCAAAGAGTTGTCTCGGGAGTAGGAAAAAGTGACAGATTTACAAGCCGAAGTAAAGCATTTGAAGGAACAAAAATCTGACAAAAACTCAGTTTTTGAGTCTGGGAGCAAGAACAGTGATTCTTCAGAGAGCCCAGCAGAGACCCTAGAGGCAGTCGAAGGTAATGGATGGAAGACCCAAGAGAAAGCTAAACCTGGTGATGAAGGAACAGATAGAACTCTCAAGCAGCAGAGTTTGGGTGGGCAAGCTGGCCCATCTGAAAATATAATTAAAGAAGTTATGGTGCGACACATGCTGGCCAAAAGAGAACAGGATCATGAAATAAAGATGCTTAAAGAGACGGTAAAAGAGCATGTCGAACGAGAAAGGGTCCTGGGCACAGAGTGGATGAGCTGGAGAAGGAAGTCTCTGAGCTCAGAGGTCACCTGTCAAAGTGTCAAACCGTGAACAAGGCCACATTTGAAGATATGGTGGTGCTCAGAGAAGCATTAGGAGGACTTCTACAAGAGAAGGAGTTGGTGGTCGCAGACTTACAGCGGCAGTGCCAGAGTGGTAATGAGGCAAAGCTGTAAAGGCCCATCTTGGCAAAGGGTCTTGAAGAGGGTAAAGCTCAGGGAGAGTTTGCACTAAGAGCTGGACAAGACAATCAGCCAGTCATGGCAGATGTCTTGATGGAAATGTCCTAAGCAAAACAGGAGCCGTCCGTCCGTGAAGAGAATAGCACTTTGAAATTCAAGTGAGTTGTTGAGGTACCCGAGGACCTGAGAGAGGCATGTGCCAGGCAGTCTGTGCTTGAAGAATTCAAGAAGGCTGTGGGGGCGTGTAAGGTGTACTGGCCCCCAGAAGCTAAACAGTTACTGGTACTGTCCACAAATGATGTCACAGCGAGGAGAGTAGCTATCCTGAGTGGAGATGTGTGCGTGCAACGTGGATGTTTCGATTGAGGAATGAAGACGCTGCTAGGCAGCTGGAGCATATGAGGAAAGCTCAGAGTCTTCTGCCTATTCCTATGGTGGAAAAAGTCATTGGAAGAAATGGTTGAGCCATGCAAGAGATGGTGGATAAGTCTGGAGTGGTGAGATTAAGAATTCCAGGTGACCATGAAGACCAGAAACCCAGAGAAAAGGGTATGATTCGATTCTTCGTCTTGGGTACGATGGAGAGTCTCGGAGCTATACTCTGTTGGAGTATCGAATGGTTTTTTAGAATCATAGAATCATAGAATGGTAGAGTTGGAAGGGACCTCCTGGGCCATCTGGTCCAACCCCCTGCTCAAAGCAGGATTCGCTAAATCATCCCAGTTAGATGTCTGTCCAGCCTCTGTTTGAAGACTTCCATTGAAGGAGAACTTACCACTTCTCGTGGCAGCCTGTTCTACTCATTGATCACCCTTACTGTCAAAAAGTTTTTTCTAATATCTAATCTGTGTCTCCTCCCATTCAGCTTCATCCCATTGCTTCTAGTCTTTCCTTGTGCAAATGAGAATAAAGTTGATCCTTCTACAATGTGACAGCCCTTTAGATATTTGTAGACAGCTATTAAGTCTCCTCTCAGTCTTCTCTTTTGCAAACTAAACATTCCCAAATCCTGCAACCTTTCTTCATAAGACAGGGTTTGCAGACCGGTCACCATTCTGGTCGCTCTTTTCTGAACTTGCTCCAGTTTGTTGATGTCTTTTTTAAAATGTGGTGCCCAAAATTGGACACAATATTCCAGATGAGGTCTGACCAAAGAGGAGTAGAGGGAAATAATTACTTCACGTGATCTAGACTGTATGCTTCTGTTAATACATCCTAGAATTGCATTTGCCTTTTTTGCTGCTGCATCACACTGTTGACTCATATTCAGTCTGTGATCTATTAGTATACCCAAGTCTTTTTCACATGTGCTGTCACTTAGCCCTATTCCTCCCATTCTATATATGCTTTTTTCATTTTTATTGCCCAGATGTAGTACTTTGCATTTCTCCCTGTTAAAAACCATTCTGTTAGTTGCTGCCCACTTCTCCAGTTTATTTAAATCTTTATGAATCCTCTCTCTCTCTTCTCTAGTATTAGCTATCCCTCCTAGCTTTGTGTCATCAGCAAATTTAATCAGTTTACCCTCAATTCCTTCATCTAAATCGTTGATAAAGATGTTGAACAATACAGGGCCCAGGACAGAGCCCTGTGGTACCCCACTTGAGACATTCTTCCAACTGGATGTGCAGCCATTTACGACCACTCTTTGGGTCCGATCACTAAGCCAGTTATGAATCCACCTAACAGTTGCCTTGTCCATTCCATACTTAGTCATTTTTTCAATAAGGATTGTATGAGAGACTTTGTCAAATGCTTTGCTGAAGTCAAGATATACTATATCTACAGCATTTCCTTGATCCACCCAATCAGTAATACCGTCATAGAAGGAAATTAAATTAGTCTGACATGACTTATTAGTTACAAACCCATGCTGACTCTGTTTAATCACTTCATTCTTATCTAGGTATTGACATACATGTTGTTTAATAATTTGTTCAAAGATCTTTCCTGGTATAGAAGTCAGACTCACCGGCCTATAGTTGCCTGGGTCCACCTTCTTCCCCTTTTTGAAGATAGGAACAACATTTGCTCTTCTCCAGTCTTCTGGCACTTCTCCTGTTCTCCAAGAATTTTCAAAGATTATGGAGAGGGGTTCAAAAATTTCTTCTGCTATCTCCTTCAGTACTCTGGGGTGTAATTCATCTGGACCTGGAGACTTGAATTCATTTAGGTTAGCTAAGTGTTTCCTCACTATCTTTCTGTTTATAGATATCCTGGATTCTTCTATTCCCTTAATAGGACAGTGAATAACAGTTGATGTTACATTTCCTTTCTGAGAGAAAACAGATGCAAAATAGGAATTTAAAAGTTCAGCCTTCTCAACATCCTGTCTTACCATTTCATCATTTTCATCCTGTAAAAATCCTATAGCATCTTTGACTTTTCTTTTACTTTTGACATATCCCCAAAATCCTTTATTATTGCTTTTGACATCTCTTGCAAGCCTCAATTCATTTTCAGCTTTAGCTAATCTGATTTGTGCCCTGCAGGTTCTGCAGACAGCATTATATTCTTCTTTAGATATGCCTCCCTCTTTCCATTTTATAAACATTTTTTTCTTCCTTTTTAGCATGTGCTTAAGTTCTGTGTTCATCCATCCTGGTTTCCTTAAATGCTGAATGGTGTATCTAAAGGAGATAGAGCAGTTAAGGCTCGAAAGATTGCTTCTTACAGGACAGCTTTGCCACATTGGTGGATGATGGCTGCCGCCTTCAACCCAAGGTAATGGGAACTGAAGGGGCCCTCCAAATAATGGAATTGCTGACAGCCAAAGACATCTAGAAAGAAGAAACCTTGGAAGTTCAGGAAGGAAAACAAGGATGTCAAGAATCTGAAAATGGCAGATCTACTCTCAGGGCAAAGCTGAAGGACCTGGACAATAGCCCCTGTAACATACTAGATGTGTCAGACTCAGACAGTAGGTTCGACTGTAAGTGAGTCTCGTGACTGCACCAACCATTGGAAGCGGTCATGGAGAGAAAGGTCGGGTGAAGGTTATACTTGAGAAATGTGGTGACTAAAAAGGGTCTGGTGACACAGACAGACTGTGACTCAAGGGCTCAAGGGCTGAAGCTCAAAGCCTACATACGGACCTCTGGGGGCAGGGGAGGCCTAACAAATTGATGACTATGAAACGTAAGGCGACAAAGAATTTAGTGACTGATGGACTATGTTTTCGGGACTGAGAAGGCCCTCTCGACAGGTAGGGCATGGTGACATGCGTGACATGTCTCGAGGCCCCTGGTTTATGTCAAGTGTTCAACCCCACAAGTTTGAACAGAGGGGGGTATGTGAGACAGTGACTGGTGTTGTGAATGGACGGTATGTGTTGCAGAGGAGAAGGTCCTCTGGGCTCTTAGCCTGTTGCTCTGGGACCTGTACTTCCATGAGACTTATTTAGCTTATAAGGCATTGTGCTTACAGGGTTAGCCAGAGAGCTGGGCGGATCTGGCTAGTCACAGACCTCCAATCAAGGGGTGGGTCTCATACGTTATAATGAGACTGTGGTTTAGTCACATGGTCTCTGTGTTGGAAGGTCCTGCAAGAGGACTGGATTCCTGAATAGCACATGGTGAGGCCATGTACCTGCAGTCTGTGATGGCTAACTGCATTGGGGAAGCTACCGACCTTCGCCCTTCTGAGGGTCTGGAACTGTCGGGTTTGACCTGCTGAGCCAGTCATTGCCCGGGACAGGGATTCCAGTTAGGCAGCTTCCCTGGAAGCCAGGACTGACAAAAAGACAGCATGTGGAGCTGAGCTCCTGGAAGCTAACCTCAGACAAGGGGGTTGTAAGAATGGCAGGGAGGTATATCTGCTACATGAGCAGACTGGTGTCTTGTTATGTTCATGAATGTAACTAAACGGTCTGTAGTCTATCCGGTTTATGCCGTGTCTAAATTAACCGGATGGTCTGTTTAAGTGAGAAACCGTTCCTGTGTGCCTTAATCCTGTTGCCAAGTGAGTGACCCCAAACCATACAGTGAGCATTATCTTATGCCTCCACACAAAATACCCCCCCACACATAGTAACACCCACCCACACTAAATACTCCCCACTCACACTGTAATACCACCCCCCCACACACAGTAAATACCACACACACACAAACACAGTAATCTCACCTACTCCTCCAATTATTATTTATTTATATAGCACCATTGATTCCATGGTGCTGTTCATGAGAAGGAGTTACGTCAAAACACAAATATCACTTAGGCTGGGTTCACACGTAGCGGAACTCTCGCGGAAATTACCGCGAGAATTCCGGAATTCCATTCCGCGGGAAAATCGCATTTTAAATTCCGGCGATTTTCCCACAGAAAAACTAGCATTTTGCAAGCGTATTTGGCTTGCAGAATTGCTAGCGTTTTCCAAGCGATCTGTAGCATCGCTTGGAGAACTGATTGACAGGTTGGCCACACTCGTCAAACATAGTGTTTGACGAGTGTGACCAACTTTTTACTATTGAGGCTGCCTATGCGGCATCAATAGTAAAAGAATGTAAAAAATAATAATAAAAAAAAAATATTGTTATTCTCACCTTCCGATGTCCCGCGCAGCCTTCCCGCCTCTCTCCACGCTCCTGGTCCCAGTAATCATTTGCGACAATTACCGCGATGACGTCCGTTCTCACGTGATCGTGACGTCTCGCGGTCATTCGCGATAACGTTGTGCGAATGACCGTGAGAACGGACGTCATCGCTCGCAAAGGCTTACTGGGACCGGGAGCGTGGAGAGAGGCGGGAAGCCTGCGCGGGATGTCGGAAGGTGAGAATAACAATATTTTTTATTTTAAATTCTATTTTTTACAGGGATATGGTACCCAAAGCCCGGAGGACAGTATCCTCTCCTCCGGACCGTGGGTGCCATCCGCAAATGTTCTGCTTACTTTTCGCATGGTGTGCACAGCCACATGCGGAAAGTAAGCAGAACAATGCATTCCTATGGGTGTGGGATCGCCGCGATTCCGCAAAATTAATGAGCATGCTGCGTTTTTTACCACGAAGCAATTTTGCAGCGGTAAAAACCGCAGCATTAGCACAGCATTGCGGAATCCCATAGGAATGCATGGGATGCTTATGTTTCACGTTTTCGCGGCAAAAACGCTCGGAAAATACCGCCGCGGAAACGCGAAAAAACGGTACGTGTGAACGAGGCCTCACAGAAGACAAAGAAACAATGACAGACTAGTACAGAGGGAAGAAGTCCCTGCCTCTTGCCTGATTACATTCTACAGGATTATGGGGAAGGAGACAGAAGGTTGGGGGTTGCAGTAGCTCCGATGGTGTTGATGTGGCAGCGTGGTCATTACAGGTTGTACGCTTTCTTGAAGAGATGGGTTTTCAAGTTCCACTTGAATGATCCAATTGTGGTGGCTAATCAGATGTGTTGGGGCACACAGTTCCAGAAGATGGGGGATATTCAGGAGAAGTCTTGGAAGCGATTGGGTGAGGAGTGAGTAAGCATGAAGGAGAGAAGGAGGTCTTGGGAGGACCAGAGATTACGTGAGGGAAGATATTGGGAGATTAGTTCGGAACAATACAGAGGAGAAAGGTTATGGATGGCTTTGTAGGTCAGTGTTAGTAGTTTGAACAGGATGTGCTCGGAAATTGGATGCCAGTGAAGGGATTTGCAAAGGGGGGAAGCAGGGAAGTAGAGAGGACAGAGATGAATTAGTCTGGCAGCACTTTTAAGGACAGAATGGAGAGGTGCAAGAGGGTTAGAATGTAGGCCACAGAGAAGAATGTTGCAGTAGTCAAGGTGGGAGATGATTAGGGCATGCACAAGCATTTTAGTAGATTGAGGGTTGAGGAAAGAATGTAGTCTGGAAATATTTTTTAGCTAGAGGTGACAGGAGGTGGCGAGAGCTTGGATGTGCAGTTTGAAGGACAGGGCGGAGTCAGGGGTTACTCCGAGGCAGCAGACTCCTGGTACAGGGGAAAGTGTGATGTCACTTATTGTGATAGATAGATCCAATCTTAGGTGTCTTCAGCTCCACTAGCATGAAGCACTTACCACCATTGTGCCTCAGGGAGTGACATCATCAGCGTGATCACATGACCTGATCACGCAGCTAGAGTCGCTCTGAAAGATGCGAGTGCAATTGAATACTGGGAGCCGGCAAGCTGCAGCCTCTCTGTGCCGTCTGTCAACTTGAGGTGCAGGGGCAGAGCTTCACGGAGGAAGCCAGCAGCCCTCCGCACATCAGCCATACACTAGTGTGAAACTAGCCTTAAACAAATACTTTTTTATGTACCCTTTGAATTTATGACAACATTAAGTGTTGTTGGGTAGGAGTATTTCAGCATGACAAACCTAGAAATTGCAATCTTTGTTCACTCTGCCTTGCATAGCGCTCCAAATTTGTCAGATTGCAAGGGAATCACTTGTGTAGAGCTCTCTTTAGGTCAACCCACAAATTTTCAATTCTATACAGGTCTGGGCTCTAACTGGGCTATTTTCAAAACTTTGGTCTTCTTAAGATCGCTGTTGTGCTACAAAGTGAAATTACTCTTCATTTTCAACTAACAGGTTTTGATGAAAAATTGACTGATATTTAGAGCTCTCCATAATTCTCCCCAACTCCAGCTGCAAGAAAATAGTCACAAATGCTGCCTCCACCATGCTTCAATGCTGCCTCCACCATGCTTCCCTGTGGGTATAGTGTTCTTTTGGTGATACACATTGTTAACGATATGGTTGGTGCAAAGTTACATCTTGGTCTCATCACACAACACATTTTCCCTCATGATTTTGGCAGACTTGATGTAGGTTTTGGCAATAGATTGCCACGTTTGTGTTTTTTCTTTGTAAGAAAAGGCTTGCGACTTGCCAACCTACCCCACAGGCCATACTTATGAAGAATACATGAGATTGTTGTCACTTGCAGTACCCAACCAGTACTTGCCAGAAATTTTTGTAGCTCCTTAAATGCTGCTGTAGACCTCTGGTAGTATAGCTCAAAAAACAAAATGCGCATAATATGGCATTACCCAGGCAATTAACATTGTAGATTGTATAGTATTGCTCACCTGGCTACAGGATTACCTGTGGGCACATGGTACAAATTTGTATAGTCTGCTGTTATATCTATATGTTTTGTATTATATCATATATCCATGGTATATATGATTAGCATTTTTCGTTAGTCTGATGGATTTTAATTATTTCCTAATAAAGGTTTATTTTGAAAGGGTTACAGTTTCTTGTAAGCTGCTAGTCTCTTCTCTTTGATACTATTGTGAGCACTCAGCTCACATACAGTTGAAACCAGAAGTTTACATACAGTTGTGCTCAAAAGTTTTTATATCCTGGCAGAATTTTTACTTTCTTGGCCTTTTTTCAGAGAATATGAATGATAACACCAAAACTTTTTCTTCACTCATGGTTAGTGGTTGTGTGAAGCCATTTATTGTCAAACCAATGTGTTTTCACGTTTTAAATCATAATGACAACCCAAAACATTCAAATGACCCTGATCAAAAGTTTACATACCCCATTTCTTAATACCGTATGATGAGGGAGCTATTGAGGGAGGGCTAAATTAACCCCTCACGGTTGACCAAGTGATTTCCAAATTAATCCACAGGGCGTTGCTAGCAACTGGGAATGACCAGACGGAGACGTATGCCTCTGTATGGGAGGATCAAGGCAGATCACTAACCCCGTTTATTATGTCACCTTTTTATAGTATTTTGCTTAAATATGCAAAGTACTCAGCTACCAATAGCATCGTCGTGACACATTTACTTTATAAGCCAATAGTATTGCAAGAAAATCGGAATATGTCCCTAGCTACGTGACGCAGAGAATAGAACAATAGCACATTCATCAGGGTCTCATATATCATATCTTGTTCAGACTGGGACAGTCTGGTTTCTTAACAACCGCAAACTTTCACCTAACTACAAAATTTAACTCGTAAGCAACAAAATGGCGTCGCAAGCACTAAAATGGAGGTCTGGAGAACAAGATGTCCCGTACAACTGAATACTGTACTTCACAATCCCCCCTAGATAAATTTAGTTAACTAATGTGCAGCATCAGAGGTGCTATCCCAGGCCATAAGCTCAAGGGGTACTGGTCTTCACATGGCTGATGCCATGTTATCAGTCATGGCTGTTGCAGCGCACCCATCTCCCCGTATGCTACAATTTACAAATAACAATTTTTGATGATGGTGGTGGAGATCTTTTGAAGGTAGCCATGCGCTTGGCTTCAACATCTTCATCAAGTAGCCTTTTGAGATCGGTATAGAGAAGAGCAGGGGCAACGATGACTTTGGTATCATCGCTAGCTATCCTAGTGCAGAATTTCCTAATACATACAGAAATACACCAAAGAACAAGTTTTAGTATCACATATACAACAAGGATACAGGCAGCAATATAAAGCAAGCTTTGTAAAATCCCAGTTATCCAGCCCCCAATTCCCTTAAATCAATTGGCTGGATTGAGAACCACCAACTGTCCTTATTATGATCATTGTCTTTATTATATTGATCTCTGAGCCTTTGAATATCTTCTAACTTTAACTTTAATTTCTACCAATAATAATACAGAAAATGTGGAAAACCAAAACATTTTGCCCCCTTTATTTGCTATTGGCTTGTTGGGTGATGAGGAGGACTTGATAGGGACCGTCATACAAGGGTTCTTGTCCATGCTTTCTGACATACCTTTTCACAACTACCAAATCACCAGGCTTAAGATTATGACAGGTGTCAGTTTCTGATGAATCTGGAAGAGAAAAAGAAACTAGAGCATGGGTGTTAGCAAGATTTTTACTAAGCTGAAAAACATACAGTTGTGGCCAAAAGTATTGACACCCCTGCAATTCTGTCAGATAATACTCAGTTTCTTCCTGAAAATGATTGCAAACACAAATTCTTTGGTATTATTATCTTCATTTAATTTGTCTTAAATGAAAAAACACATAAGAGAATGAAGCAAAAAGTAAAACATTGATCATTTCACACGAAACTCCAAAAATGGGCCAGATAAAAGTATTGGCACCCTCAGCCTAATACTTGGTTGCGCAACCTTTAGCCAAAATAACTGCGACCAACCGCTTCCGGTAACCATCAATGAGTTTCTTACAATGCTCTGCTGGAATTTTAGACCATTCTTCTTTGGCAAATTGCTCCAGGTCCCTGATATTTGAAGGGTGCCTTCTCCAAACTGCCATTTTTAGATCTCTCCACAGGTATTCTATGGGATTCAGGTCTGGGCTCATTGCTGGCCACCTTAGAAGTCTTTCTCTCAAACCATTTCCTAGTGCTTTTTGAAGTGTTTTGGGTCATTGTCCTGCTGGAAGACCCATGACCTCTGAGGGAGACCCAGCTTTCTCACACTGGGCCCTACATTATGCTGCAAAATTTGTTGGTAGTCTTCTGACTTCATAATGCTATGCACACGGTCAAGCAGTCCAGTGCCAGAGGCAGCAAAGCAACCCCAAAACATCAGGGAACCTCCGCCATGTGTGACTGTAGGGACCATGTTCTTTTCTTTGAATGCCTCTTTTTTTCTCCTGTAAACTCTATGTTGATGCCTTTGCCCAAAAAGCTCTACTTTTTTTCTCATCTGACCAGAGAACATTCTTCCAAAACGTTTTAAGCTTTTCAGGTAAGTTTTGGCAAACTCCAGCCTGGCTTTTTTTATGTCTCGGGGTAAGAAGTGGGATCTTCCTGGGTCTCCAACCATACAGTCCCTTTTCATTCAGACGCCGACGGATAGTACGGGTTGACACTGTTGTACCCTCGGACTGCAGGGCAGCTTGAACTTGTTTGGATGTTAGTCGAGGTTTTTTATCCAACATCCGCACAATCTTGCGTTGAAATCTCTTGTCAATTTTTCTTTTCCTTCCACATCTAGGGAGGTTAGCCACAGTGCCATGGGCTTTAAACTTCTTGATGACACTGCGCACGGTAGACACAGGAACATTCAGGTCTTTGGAGATGGACTTGTAGCCTTGAGATTGCTCATGCTTCCTCACAATTTGGTTTCTCAAGTCCTCAGACAGTTCTTTGGTCTTCTTTCTTTTCTCCATGCTCAATGTGGTACACACAAGGACACAGGACAGAGGTTGAGTCAACTTTAATCCATGTCAACTGGCTGCAAGTGTGATTTAGTTATTGCCAACACCTGTTAGGTGCCACAGGTAAGTTACAGGTGCTGTTAATTACACAAATTAGAGAAGCATCACATGATTTTTCAGACAGTGCCAATACTTTTGTCCACCCTCTTTTTTTATGTTTGGTGTGGAATTATATCCAATTTGGCTTTAGGACAATTCTTTTTGTGTTTTTTAATTTAAGACATTAGGCTGAGGGTGCTAATACTTTTGTCTGGCCCATTTTTGGAGTTTCGTGTGAAATGATCAATGTTTTACTTTTTGCTTCATTCTCTTATGTGTTTTTTCATTTAAGACAAATTAAATGAAGATAATAATACCAAAGAATTTGTGTTTGCAATCATTTTCAGGAAGAAACTGAGTATTATCTGACAAAATTGCAAGGGTGTCAATACTTTTGGCCACAACTGTATAATACTACTGCAAAAATAAGATTTTTCCGATTTAAAGTTACAGTGCAATGCGTGCTTCAATCTATTGTTGTCACTCTTGCACCGTCTATTTGCACATTTATGTCTATCTGTGTGTTCCTGGAACCTAGTATGATCTGAAGTCACCTTAAATCCCCTGTGCACAATGTACAGACATTAAATTTTCTTGTCTTTGAGACAAAGATTGTGCATGTAGGCAGGTTCACAATGCCACCCAAATGTTGTAAGTACTTTAAATTGGTAGAAGAACAAGATTCCGTTACATATTTGTATGCCAGCTTTTTATAAGTATTCTTCCATTCCTAAATAACGGCGCATTGAATTTAATATTACATGTATAGATATGACTGTTAATATCTTTTATAAAATATACATAAAATGGTCATACATTAGCAGTTTATAGCAGAAGATGTTGTGAATTCTCTTGATCGGAGTTCTGAGCCGAAACTCCCTCTGCTCCCTCTGGTGGTTACTGAGATTAGTGGAGCTGGCAAGGTGGACGGAAGATCCCCACCTGACGATGATAATTGGAAACCTGGGATTACTAGCTGGGTGCATATAATTGAGCTGGCTGCTCTTTGAGGTTGCTGGTGATTTCCTCCCTGTGCATTTGGAGTTCTTTTGTCCCCTGCCTGATCTGCATTGTTCAGCTAAGTGATTCTTTTGCTAATCCTTTGCATCTAATCTGGTTTTGCCTTTTTTTTGCTTTCTGCTTTGTTGCCAGGATTCAGCGTGCTCCCTGCTGAGGGCAGCGCTGGGCCCTGCTTCATATGTTGCAGCTTGTTCAGTCCCCTGTCATGTTAGTATCTTTTTGCTTTCAGTTCATACCAGAGTGCTGATCTAGCGGGGGTGAGGTCATGTGACCTCAGGTTTTTTGTATATCAGAAGTGTTGGACTTTTTTAGGGTTTTGTGTGTGATTGCAGACAGTATCTTTTCTGTCCTGTCCTGTCTAGACAGCTTGCCCCCCCCCGTTTGCTCAGTCTGTTCTCTGCCTGTGTTTGTGTCTCATCTTGTCTCACCGACAATATATGTTTGGGGGCTGTCTATTCCTTTGGGGATCTGCTCCAGGGCAGTTTAGATTTCACCTTTCTGTCTTTAGGCTTAGATAGTTCTCCGGCTGTGACGAAGTGTCTAGGGCATCGTAGGAACGCTCCATGGCTACTGCTAGTTATGTGGATAGGATCACGGGCCTGCAATCCCCTTAGTTACCAACCTCTCTGGTTCTCTGGTGGTTTAGCCTGTTCCTGCCATCCTCCTCAGTGACCCATTCATAACAGAATCACCAGCCTAACCGCAGACTCTAGGGTACTCAAAAGAAGTTAAGAATTGTAAAAAAAATTTTTAATATAGAGATGAGCGACTTTGCCTTTTTTAGGGTCAAGTCGGGTTTCATGAAACCTGACTTTCGCAAAAGTCGGGTTGAACGAAAACGGCCGACTATAGGGAAAAGTCGGAGGTCCAACTGAAACACGAAACTGTCATGATCTCAGTGCGGGTTTGACTCGCACACGTGGGGTTAATGTTTGGAACCAGTGCTGATGACTGGCATTTCTGGGGTTAAAGGTTGTGATCCCGATGCAGTCTTACCTGCACACCTGGGGCTATGATTGCGGCCTCTCCCTGGTTCTGGGGAGGCTTCTTATAGCCTCAGGACGCTCCCATCCCTGTCAGTTATACTCTTGCCCTTGGCATTGTGTGGTGACCCCTGAGTGTGTTAGTGCTGTGTTCTGGTTACTTGATTCTCTGTATATGACTCGGTCTGTTCCATGGATATCGCTTTGGATTCTGCCTGGTACCTCCTATGTCTGTTTGGTCTTGATCTCTGCTTGACCCTGATTATCCGCTCTGTCTCATCCCTGGTACTGTACTGTGATCCTTTGTATGACCTTTGGCTTTGTCTGACCTCCCGTCTGTTTGTCCCTCCTGTACTTCATTTGCCCATACTGTTGTGACCTCCATTTTGCCTGACTCTGAGTTGTTGTATGGTGTACTGTCATATCTGAAAGCAGGACGCTAAGCTACGCCCCCTTGCAGTCACATGACCATAGGTCCCGTTCAAGCTTGTTCATTTTCAGTGTCCGCAGGTCCCGTGCCTCTTTACTTTCCAGCGCTGACTGGACCCTGACACTAATAGTTGAAGCATGCCCGGTCACCTCTGCTGCCCTGCTCCCCAGGTAACTCTTAGCACTGCTTCTGTACTCAGGACACGCGCACTGGCTCTATGAGCAAGTGTAGTGCGGTGTCTCTGACAGAAACCCAATGCAAGTCAATGGGGAAGCAAAGTCGGCAGGGAGTGGGAGTGGCTTTAGGACAATTCTTTTTGTGTTTATTCATTTAAGACAAATTAAATGAAGATAATAATACCAAAGAATTTGTGTTTGCAATCATTTTCAGGAAGAAGCTGAGTATTATCTGACAGAATTGCAGGGGTGTCAATACTTTTGGCCACAACTGTGTATATATGGGGGAACTGGGTCAACCATACCATATATATCGGAGAACTGGGCCTATCATATTATATATATGGGGTATACTGGGGCCATCATACTATATGTATGGGGTGAACTGGGGCCATCATTCTATATGTGTGGGGGGAACTGGGGCCATCATACTATATATATGGGGAACTGGGGCCATCATACTTTATATATGGGGGAATTGGGGCCATCTTACTATATTTAGGGGAACTGGGGCATCATACTATATATGGGGGGAACTGGGGCCATCATACTATATATATGGGGGAATTGGGGCCATCTTACTATATATACGGTAACTGGGGCCATCCTACTATATATATGGGGGGGAACTGTGACCAACATACTAAGCAACAAAAGGTCATTGCTAAAGAAGGTGGCTTTTCACAGGGTGCTGTATCCAAGCATATTAATGGAAAGTTGAATGGAAGGAAAAAGTGTGGTAGAAAAAGGTGCACAAGCAACTGAGATAACCACAGCCTTGAAAGGATTGTTAAGAAAAGGCCATTTAAAAGTTTGGGGGGAGATTCACAAGGAGTGGACTGCTGTGGACACAGAGACGTATCCAGGATATGGGCTACAAGTGTCTCATTCCTTGTGTCAAGCCACTCATGAACAATAGACAAGACGAGAAGCGCCTTCCCTGGGCCAAGGAGAAAAAGAACTGGACTGTTGCTCAGTGGTCCAAGGTGTTGATTTCACATGAAAGTAAATTTTGCATTTCATTTGAAAATCAAGGTCCCAGAGTCTGGAGGAAGAGTGGAGAGGCACACAATCCAAACTGCTTGAGGTCCAGTGTGAAGTTTCCACAATCAGTGATGTTTTGGGGAGCCATGCCGCCAGCTGGTGTAGGTCCACTTCATGCATCCCTGTGCCGACAAGGTTTTGGAGATGGAAATTTCATTCTCCAGCATAACTTGGCACCTGTCTACACTGCCAAAAGTACCAATACCTGGTTTAAAAACAACAGTATCACTGTGCTTGAATGGCCAGCAAACTCGCCTGACCTTAAACCCATAGAGAATCTAAAGGGTATTGTCAAGTGAAAGATGAGAGACACCAGGCCCAACAATTCAGATGCAAAAGGAGCCCTGACCAAGTATTGAGTGCATTTAGTGAACATACATTTTAGTAGGCCAACATTTTGGATTTTAAGATAATTTTTCAAGCTGGTGTTATAAAGTGTTCTAATTTACTGAGATAATGACTTTTGGGTTTTAATTGGCTGTAAGCCATAATCATCAACATTAACAGAAACAAACACTTGACATAGATTACTCTGTTTGTAATGACTCTATATAATATGTGTTTCACTGAAATTAATTAACCTTTTGATGATATTCTAATTTTGTGAGAAGCAACTATATATAGGGGTGTCGCGACTAGCGACCGCGTTCGCGGCCGAGCCGGCACCTCCACGTCGACCGACCACGCCGACGTGGGGCGAGCATCCCAGGTGGGAACGGAATGTGGATCCACTGGACCACAGGGGGACCCTGGCATACCCAGACGAGGGAAGAGTAGAGACCGGGGTCTGTGGCAGCTGAGCATGTGGACGAGGAGGCAGAACGACACCGCACAACTTCAGGTATAGACAAAGTTTACTTGAACAAGACATGGTACAGAAACAAAATAGTTATGCAAGGCTCTCGATTCTGCACATCAGGGAAGGGTACACGTCTCAGGATAACAGACGAAGGCAGGAGGACATCACGGGTTGATGCAGTCCAGGGTTGTCTGGCACGGGCATACTAGGGCGGCCTCTTCCTCAGGCCCCAGGCATAGCACAGGCTCAGCAGGAGAACATCAGACACCAACCTCAGACTGACTTCAGACAATGGCAGGGGTCATCATGGGTTGATGCAGTCCAGGGTCATCTGGCACGGGCATATCAGGACGGCCTCTTTCTCAGGCCTCAGGCATAGCACTGGCTCAGCAGGAGAACATCAGACACATACCCAGGACAGATGTCAGACGATGGCAGGAGTCATCATGGGTTGATGCAGTCCAGGATCCTCTGGCACGGGCATACTAGGATGGCCTCTCTCTCAGGCCTCAGGCATAGCACAGGCTCAGCAGGAGAACATCAAACACCGATCCGAGAAGGACGTCATCACTGGGTGGACCTCAGATAATTGGCGGAACATCGGGACACGGGCAGAACATCAGGAACACGGACTGGACATCAGGAACACGGACATCAGGCCACCAGGAACACGGACATCAGGCCACCAGGAACACGGACATCAGGCCACCAGGAACACGGACATCAGGCCACCAAGAACACGGACATCAGGCCACCAAGAACACGGACATCAGGCCACCAGGAACACGGACATCAGGACACGAGGAACACGGACATCAGGACACCAGGAACACGGACATCAGGACACCAGGAACACGGACATCAGGACACCAGGAACACGGACATCAGGACACCAGGAACACGGACATCAGGACACCAGGAACACGGACATCAGGACACCAGGAACATGGACTGGACATCAGGACACAGGCAGGGCATCAGGACTCGGATCTTAGATAGAGCATCAGCACACTGGCATCGGACTCCAGACATCTGGCAGCGACCGACAGGATCCGGACATCAGGCTGCGGGCATCAGCTACGGACATCAGGCCGCAGTCATCAGGCTCCGGACCACTGGCAGCGATCGGCAGGCTCCGGACATCGGGCAGAGAAGCATAGGATCCGGACATCTGGCAGAGGACATCAGGCACAGCACATCTGGAAGGGGTCGTCAGACACCGGACATCAGGCCGTGGTCATCAGGCTCCGGTCATCTGGCAGAGACCTAGAAAGGAACCCCAGCGGTCTGGTGCAATCCCTGCCGGGTTGGACTGGAACTGGCAGGGAATTGCACTGAATCCCCAGCTGAGCACAGAGTGGCAGAAACCCAGCGGACACACCGGACTCCTACTTCCTAGATGAACCCAGGTTAAATCACAGCAAGTCAGGTAGCATAGAGTCACAGTCACTGGGCACAGGGTTCAAGACATGAAGGGACCTCAGGAACATCCCACAGAGGACATAGTTCAGACAGGGTCAGGTAAAGGAGCTGGTCCAGAATTCAGGGAACAAGACACAACATAGACGGGCCTGGATATGCAGCCTCCAGGAAGGGCGATCTTGGTATTACTGCCCCCAGAGCAGGCAAAGAAACAAGACACAATTCAGACAGAGTCAGGTGCAGGAACAAATTCAGGATCCAGGATTCAGGGAACAAGACACAGGTGCAAGGCAAGACTCCACACAAACACAGGGACCAAGATATTCTGCCTTCTGGGAGGGCGGACAAGGGCCAGGATATTCTGCCTCCTGGGAAGGCGGACAGGGCCGAGGGCCAGGATATTCTGCCTCCTGGCAGGTGGCAAAACACAGTTCACATGGGGACAAAGAGCACCAGCTCCCCCAGAACTGATCACAATCAGAGCAGGAGCTGAACACACATACTCACATCGCTAGGTTCAGGAACTCAATGCGAAGCTCTGGCGATGCCCCAAAGGGGGAGGGAACTTTATATAGCAGCTGCCTCACAGTGATAGGCTGGAGCAGCAATTGTAGCACACACCCATTCCTCATAAAAGCAGGGGAGGTGTGGCCGCGCGCACCCTAAGCAAGGCCAAACAAATCAGCATTGCAGAGGACACCTGGCGAGAGCTGCAAGCCTGAACATACGTGGTAAGCCATACACAATGTAGAGGACCTATTAACCCACCGATAGCTTTCCACAGCAGCAGCCAGGGACCGCACCAGCGGGTGGTCTTGCAAAGCAGCTGAGCCACGCACGCATGTACGGCTACGCAGCGGGGCAGGGACCTGAGCAGCATCCATAACGGTAACAGGCAACAGTATCCCTGCTAGTTAGGAGGAGAGGAGCAAAGGGTTAATGCAGACATGCAGAGTAACGCCGGGGAAGCAAAGTACAAACACACCGGCGTTACAAGGAGGAACTGGGGCGATCATAATTTATATATGGGGAGAACTGGGGCTATGATACTATATATATGGGGAGAACTGGGGCCATCCTACTAGATATACGGAGGAACTAGGGCTATCCTACTATATATATGGGGAACTGGGGCCATCCTACTATATATATGGGGGAACTGGAGCCATCATACTATACATATGGTGGGAACAGGGACTCTATGAATGTAGTAATCTAGATTCTGAAACCATATCTATGCTGTAAACTTGGTTCTGTTCCCGTATCTATATACCAGACCTAGTTGGTTCTGGTCTGATATCTCTGTAGCAAGTGTGATAAAACACTCCGGGATCGGCTTTGCTGGGGTCAAAGGTCACGTGCGTTCAGCATGAAACTCAGGCGCAGAGTCGGGGTCCGGGTATAACTGACACTGGGTCAGGTTTATTAACGGTGAAAGCAATGCATAAAGAAAAAAAACATAAAACAAATCCTTGCCTGTCCGGCACTAACTAAACAATGGACAACCTAACTACCAACTGGCGGGCTTCTCCCGTCCAGCCAAACCACAGTTGCAGTGGGCACTGCTTTCACTCACGTGTGTCTCTCACACAGACAGGCTCTCTGTGTTCCCAGGCTGAGACACTCACACAACCACCTGGCATCCTTTTATATCCACCTCCCATTATTCATTAGCAAGCAGGTGCGATACTAACCAGACTAGGCCACATAGGAAAGGAATCTGGGCGAGATATACCTGCCCTCATCCACTATTCCCACATGATTATCACATAAGCTTGATTCTGCTCCCTTATCTCTGTAGTAAGCTCAGTTCTTCCACCATAGCTCTAGTAAGCTCAGTTCTGCTCCCATATCTCTCTAGTAAGCTTGGTTCTGCTCCCATTATCTCTCTAGTAAGCTTGGTTCTCGTACTCTATCGATGTAGTAATCTAGATTCAGGGACCATATATATGCTGTATGCTTGGTTCTGTTCCCGTATCTATGTAGTAGACCTAGTAAGCTCCGTTCTGCTCCCTTATCTCTGTAGTAAGCTTGGCTCTGCTCCCTTATCTCTGTTGTAAGTGTGGCACCACAGGAGTCCGGTAGCCACAAGGGCATTGCCTTCCTCACAGGGGATAATGTCAGGCCTGAAGCAAGGAGGGATCCCCTGGCCAGGTATACACAGCATGCAACACAGATCCTGCTCTAGGCCAGCAGGGGGAACTCTGAACCTGACTTGAGGGGAGCTGCTCTATCTGGTCAGGAGGAGGAAGTTAGTTAGAGTTTCAGTCAGTCAGTGCTGGGAACTGGACGAGTGAGAAGCTTGTCCCCAGACTAGAGTGCATTCTGAGTCAGAGAGGAAGATAAAAGTATAGGGAAGCTTGGGAAGAGGAGTTGTGACCACGCTCATCCCAGAGCTCAGTGCTAGAACTGGACAACAGAGTCTATAGCTGCAGAGCACTACAGTCTCATCAGCTAAATCCGGAGGACAGATTGCAGGTCTTCTGGCCCCTATCACACACCTGAAGGCACAGCAGCAGGATAGAGCCCGGAGATGCCACGAGGAGCGACTCCTGTGAAAAGCTCAAGCTGCCTGTCATGCGAGTAACGTTTTCTAAAAGACAGTGAGAGGAACAGAGGACTGAGCTGAGCTTTAGGCAGCAAGGACCTCAAATAGAGCAGCGCAGTAAGGAGGCCTCCAAGCCACCTGGCTGAGTGGATCCTAAGTTGCTTCGGGCTGCCTGGACCTTCATTGACACCTGTAACCAGTGCTCCCATCGGCACCTCTATAAATTCAGTAAAGGTAAAGGAAATACAACCCTGATGTGTCCTCAGATTTGTTTGCTATACCATCTGCCCTGCACTACAACCACCATCATCTCATCACTTACACATACAATTACCCTGGGGCCTAGCTCTACCTGTGGAGAGCTGTAACAACTCTACTGCATCACCATCAGCCCCATCGGACTCTGAAGCCGGGTCGGCTAACACCTTATTTGCCGAATACCACAGGTAGCATCATGAACTAATTTCCTTTTAAATCATCCACTATAAACTTTATTGAACATTTTCATTGGATGCCCAGGGCCACGGACCAGGTCACCGCTATCGTGACACTTCCCCTTTAAGAACTGCCTGGTACCGAGTTCCCCACGGCCCTGGTGGGCGCTCCATAAGCTCAGTTCTGGACTGATATCTCTGTAGTAAGCTGGGTTCTGGTCTGATATCACTGTAGCAAGCTCAGTTCTGCTCCCTTAACTCTGTAGTAAGCTCGGTTCCTCCCCCATATCTCTCTAGTAAGCTTGGTTCTGCTCCCATATCTCGGTAATAAGCTCGGGTCTGCTTCCATATGTCTGTAGTAAGCTCGGTTCTGCTCCCATATCTCTGTAGTAAGCTCGGCTCTGCTCCCATAGCTCTGTAGTAAGCTTGTTTCTGCTCCCACAGATCCTTAGTAAGGTTTGTTATGTTCCCATATCACTCTAGTAAGCTTGGTTCTGCTCCCATATCTCTCTAGTAAGCTCGGTTCTGCTTCCATATCTCTCTAGTAAGCTCAGTTCTGCTTCCATAGCTCTTTTGTAAACTTGGTTCTGTTCTCATAGCTCTGTAGTAATCTCGGTTCTGCTTCCATAGCTCTGTTGCAAGCTTGGTTCTGCTCCCTTATTTTTGTAGTAAGCTTGATTCTGCTCCCATAGAGCTGTAGTAAGCTTGGTGCTGTTCCCATATCACTCTAGTAAGCTCGGTTCTGCTCCCATATCTCTCTAGTAAGCTCTGTTCTGCGCCCATAGCTCTGTAGTAAGCTCAGTCCCACTCCTATATCTCTGTAGTAAGCTCGGTTCTGCTCCCATAGCTCTGTAGTAAGTTCGGTACTGCTCCCATAGCTCTGTAGTAAGCTCGGTTCTGCTCCCATATCCCTCTATTAAGCTTGATCCTGCTCCCATAGCTCTGTAATAAGCTCAGTTCTGCTCCTGTGGCGCCCCTGAGGCTCAGTCGCCACAGAGGTACTGCACCTTCTCCTTAGGTGTGGTTTCCCACCATCCAGGTAAGTCGGAGGCTCTTGACCACGCTCCAACACTCGCACCCCACACAATAGAGTAGTTCACCACAACCACATTGCGGCTCTTTGCTTAGAGAGAGGCAGAGCACCTTTGGTGGTTCCCTGCTTGGAACACTAGACGTGCTGGGAGGTGGGTGGAGTTCAGAATATATATATGAGTGGGATGGTTTAGAATGACAAGTCAGTCTGACAGGAGGTCAGTGAGGAAGGAAGCCACTCGGGAGGAGTGGGGATCCCTGGAAGAAGGGATGGAAGAAGAAGTGCTGCAGCTGCCTCAGTGACCTGAGCCAGCTGGCACGGGAAAGGAAAGGAAAGGAAAGGAAAGAAGGAGAAGGACGTTGACCTGAAGCCTGAGCTTCCATAGAAGGGAAAGGACAAGCACGGAATGTAGGAGTAAAAGGGAACACAGAGGACGTGGGTTAGAGGAAGAATCCTGCCTAGAAGTTCTAAGTGCAAGGCCGGGGCCCGGTCCCCGAGGTTGTACGAACGCTAATGGTTCTGCAGAAGACACTGGTGGAGTAGTGGGCTGTAAATGCACTACTCCCATCTACGACTTGAGGGCACAACAGCAATAAGGATAGAGAGCCGGGACTTAGGAGTAGAGAGTCCCCGAAGCAGGCTACAGCTGTGTGCCATGCAAGTAGAGTTCTTGGGAACATCTGTCAGGAGGAACTCCAGTGTAACACGGTAGTGGAGATCTTCACACTTAAAGGTGCTATAGAGGAGACGTTCAGGAAAGGCACATAAGTTGGCAGAGTGTGGAAGGGAGCTTTCCATCTTGCCTGGAGGTTGACTGAGTCCCTGACCCGGAGAACATGGCACAGAAGCGGGCACTACAGACTGTGAGTAAAGCTTTGGAACTACATGCCCTGGTGTCCTCTATTCCTTCCTGCGTCCGTCTGCCTGACACTGCTACATCCCCTGCGCCAGACACTACATCACCTAAGTGTCTCCACATCTATACTGCTCTGGGACAACAGCGCTGCCTGTGGAGGGCTATACCATCATTGCTGCACCACACCATCTGTCCTGGAGGATCTGCATGCAGCGTCGGCTTAACGCCTCCCTTGCCGACGCTGGCACGGGAAAGGAAAGAAAAGAAGGAGAAGGACGTTGACCTGAAGCCTGAGCTTCCATAGAAGGGAAAGGACAAGCACGGAACGTAGGAGTAAAAGGGAACACAGAGGACGTGGGTTAGAGGAAGAACCCTGCCTAGAAGTTCTAAGCGAAAGGCCGGCTCCCGGTCCCCGAGGTTGTACGAACGCTAATGGTTCTGCAGCAGACACCAGTGGAGTAGTGGGCTGTAAATGCACTACTCCCATCTAAGACTTGAGGGTGTGGCGCCCCTGAGGCTTCAGTCGCCATAGAGGTACTGCACCTTGTCCTAAGGTGTAGTGCCCCACCATCCAGGTAAGGTGGGAACACCTGACCACGCTCCACACCTGCATTCCACACACAGGATAGTTCAGTGGGGCCACCTAACAGCTTCAGGCTGGGGGTTAGCAGAGCACCCCTCGTGGAACCCTGCTTCGTAACACGAGATGTGCTGGGAGGCGGGTGGAGTGAGATGATATAAAAGAGTGGGAAGAGTGAGAGTTATGGAGGAGTTGGTTGGTTAGTTGGAGAGAGAAGAGAGAAGATGGGTGTCTGAAGGACGTGCTGCAGCAGGTCCCAGTGATCTGGGCTGCTGGCACGAGAAAGACAGAAAAAGAGATTGATAAGATTGATAACCTAACCTTCCATAAGAGAGATAGAACAGATCGGAATGAAGGAGAATAGAAGGACGGTGGGAAGCAGGTTGAAGAAAGATAGAGAACCCTTCCAGTCCAGAGAGCGCAAAGGCCGGGGCCGGTCCCCGAGGTTGATTGGATCTTTATGTCCGGCAACAGACACCGGAGGAGTAGTGATCCGCTAACTCCTTGCTCCCATCATAGACTTGGGACACAACAGCAACTGAATAGAGAGCCGGGACGCAGTGAGGAGTCCCCGAAGCAGGCTACAGCTGTCTGTCATACAAGTAAAGACTAGGAACACCTAGAGAGAGGCATTCCAGGGTAACCAAGTACTGGAGTGCTTCGCACCTAAAGGCGCAATGGACGAGTCGTTCAGTAAGGTACATGTTGGCGGAGTGTGGAAGGGAGAATCCTATCCTGCCTGGAGGTTGGCTGGAGCCCTGACCTGGAGAACACAGTACGGAGGCAGGCAGTGGAGTGAACTGCAAACAGTGAGTAAAGCTTTCGAACCGCATACTCGGGTGTCCTCCAATTATTCCCGCACCACTACACCTGGGTACCAGCCTCCATACCATTCTGCGCCTCTCCTCATCCATTGCACCTACACTGCCCTGGGACTACAGCTCCACCTGTGGGGAGCTACACCATCTTTGCTGCACCACACCATCAGTCCCGGCGGATCTGCATGCAGCGTTGGCTCAACATCTTACTTGCCAAACACCACGGGTGGTGTCACGAACTATTCTAATAAACTTTAACACCATTAACATCACCGCCATTGATATTGGGCGCCCAGGGCCACAGACCGGGTCACCGCTGCTGTGACACATTCCCACCTTGACACCGGCCCGGTACCGAGTACCCCGCTGCCCTGGGTGTGCGAGGGCGACCCAATTTTGGCGTCACGAACAGGATGACGAGACCCAATGCCATCGGGTTCTGTGTGCCTTGGATTTACAACTTTTGAAAATGTGCAGAAGACCAAATTAAATAGACTGTAAAATGGACATTAGAAATGGCCACTGGTGCGGAGAAGAAGGGCGTGAAGAGATGGGAGGTCCTAAGAAAAGACTGCGAAGAGTCTTGGGCCATCCCTGCCTGAATTACTATGTGACCGATGCATGGCCCACCCCCCCCGAGGGGTTCGTACACTGGCTTGGTATGGAGGCGCTGGAAGAAGACGCCGCCCCCAGAAGGAGGGGCAGATGAAGCCTCTGGTGAGCAGAAGGGCGGAGCGAGGAGAACGCCAGAATGCCATCATGAAAGCAGATGAGAAGACAGAAGAACAGGGAGGGGAGAAGTCACTCGCCCCTAGTCCGCCTACGCGGAGGTTGCGACTGCTGATTCATCCTCAGCTGCGTCTGCCACCGCCTCACAACAGATATTGTCATTGGGGGAGCCACGTCCGGAGGAGATACATGAAGGCTCTGGAACAGAATGGAGGACCGGGACCGTGTCTCTGCCTGGATCGGGCGCGGTGGCACCGGCCTCCACCATCAACCCCAGCTGAGACCGGCCTGGACCCGGCACGGATCCAACTGCGGCCTACTCCACCAGTCACTCCGGGAGTTGCGGCTGCTGCCATCTACCACCAGGAAGCAGAGCCGGAACCGCGGCTGGAAACGCCAGGTATGATCGCTACCCCCGGTCTGACCCTGGTTTTGGGAGCGGAACCCACAGATAGGAACGGGCCCACTGACCTTCGCCGACGATCCCCGGCTGCAGTGCCTATAGGGGAGATGATCAAGTTGTTCCTGGCTGGCGGCCTCGGGCTGCGGCACCATCTCCTGAACTTCCTATGGAACTGGAGGGACCCATATCCCCACAGACAGTAGAAATATCCATGGCCCTTTCCCTGCGCCCCAACAGTCCCTATCCCTCTGTATGGGAGATTGAGTATATGCGGCTAGCAAGTAGCCAACGGGACGAAGATACCACCTCTGAGAACAGTTCCAGTTCAGCTACCAGAACCCCAGGAGGGGACCACAATTGAAATAATTTACTAAATCTTGTTACCCAGGAGGGTTTGTTGCACCAGTTGTGCCTTTGCCTTTTTGTTCATCATGTTGCCCAGTTTTGATTGGCAGCGTTGCTTTTGAAATGGAACTGTGGAGATCATAGACACTGATTAATCCAAAAAGTTTTATTGTAAATAGTTGCACCTCTTTAGGTGCCCTTTCTTGGTTTTACATATAAAGACACTTTGCGAAGATAATGTTTTTGCATGGACACTTTTCGAGGAATGATGTCTACCTCAAGGGACACAGCAAGAAAGCCTGGCTGGGAGCAATGTTCAGCACCTTTGTGTCACGCTGCTGCCGCCGCAGCCTCCTCCGATACCTTCTCTTCTGCCGCAGTCTGCCCACTCTCTGGCGGCCTCCACACCGCGGTCCCGGCTGCCTCGGCCTTCTCCGCGCTCCTCCTTTCCCCGTCTCTCGTTCCCGGCGCCCGCTCCGGCTCGGTCTCCTGTGTCCCGTCAGGCGCGCGCCCCGGTCCAGCTTCCTGTTCCTCGGCGGGCGCGCGCGCACACTGTGGTCTGCAGCACACACGCTCTCTACCCCTCCTGAGGCCACACGCTCTCCTCACCTTGCGCTGGGAGGGGTCATGACCCGGAAGTCCCTGCCACGACTCCCTATATCAGGCCGCCTCTTCCTGCTGGCGGTGCCTGATTATCACTTGTGCCCTGCTAAGTGATTCTGGCCCTTGTCTCTGTGTGCACCCCCGTTGCCTCCCTGCCTGTAGCTTACCTGTCTTCTCCACTGTCCTCTCTCCTAGGATCTGGAAGTCTGAGCTCATGCTCCGGTCTGTCCTGGTCCCCTGGCTGAGTTCTCCAGTTCGTGCCTGCTTCCCTCCGTCTCGCCTGTGTTCCTGACCTGTCCGCCATCTGTATTCCTGTTTCTGGGGAGGTCCACCGCCAGCACCTCTGGCCCCTTGCCAGCTCTCCTGTATTCTCTCTGGGTACCAGCTGCCGTGGTGATAGTTACCCGCGGGGCCTGCCCCAAACACTCCCTGTATAGGGGGTGGTCCACCTGGCCAGCTCGCCCGTGGGAGGTTCGTTGCCACGGTCCAGCGGGTCCACTCCAGGAGATCTACCTAAGTCTCAAATCACAGAATAATCAGGCCATGGATCCCGCTGGTACCCCGACCCAGAAGGAACTTTTGTTCCTCCGAGAAAATCAGGCGAGGATCATGTCATTCCTCAAATCTATGGAGTCCCGTCTTTCCTCTTTGCAAGCCTCCGATCCAGGGACTGCCTCTCAGATCTCCAGCCTCCAGCAGGAGCTTGCCCAGCAGCGCGACACCCAGGCCCACATTCTGAATTACATGGCCTCGGTGGATAAACTCCTACTAGCTCTCCAGACCGCTGCTGCTGCCCCTGTTCAGGCGGCAGTTCATTAGCCAATGCCAGCTGCATTTTGAGTTGACGCCCCTGCAGTATCCTACCGACCGGGCCAAGGTGCCCTTTGTGGTATCCCATTTGGAGGGTGAGACGCTGGCTTGGGTAAATCCCTTGTGGGAACGTGACGACCCGTTAGTCTCCCAGCTTGCGACCTTCTTAGAGACCTTTCGTAGAGTCTTCGATGAGCCCGGTCGCCTGGTCTCGGCCACCGAGTCCTTATTTAACCTCCGCCAGGGTGCTCTCTCTGTGGGGCAGTATGCCATCCAGTTCCGTACAGTGTCCTCCGAGCTTGGATGGAACAACGAGGCTCTAGTGGGGGCTTTTTGGCGCGGCTTGTCGGCTCGAATCAAAGACGAGTTGGCTGGGAGAGACACACCCACGTCTTTGGAGGACCTCATCTCTCTGGCAACGCGAATTGATCTGCGTTTCCAGGAGTGCTCCCGCGAAGCCGCCAGGGAGAGAAGGCCTTCTCGTTTTTCCCCTTCTCCACGCAGTCCTCCTCGCCCACGACCTACCACCGTGGCGTCAGCTTTGGAGCCCATGCAAGTGGACTGACTCAGACCAGCGGAGCTGCGTCGCCAGGAGAGACTTACACATGGTCTTTGTCTCTATTGTGGCAGCGCCTCCCATCTTCTGCGTTCCTGTCCAGTGAGGCTGGGAAACACCTCAGCCTAGGACAGGTAAGAGAGGCCTCCCTAGGTGTCTGTGATACCTCTCTACCCTTGACCCTCTCTGTTTTGTTTGTCCTGGGATCCAAACGTTTTTCTGAGGTGGCCTATATTGACTCAGGGGCTGCAGGGAACTTCATCCAACTCGAGGCGGTAAAAAGATTGCAGATACCTGTCAGGTCCTTGGAGGTTCCCCAGCAGTTAGCTTCAGTCGACCGTGTTCCCCTGCACGAGACCGTCACTTTGGTCACCGAAGAGGTGGAGTTACAGATCAGGGTCCTGCACCGTGAGAAGATAGCCTTCTTCGTGCTGCCGTCACTGTCCCACACCTTGCTTCTGGGTCTTCCATGGTTGAGGATACACACCCGTCTTGGATTGGCGCTCTGGAGACATTCTTCGTTGGAGTCGTTTCTGCCAGACTAAATGTCTTCTTCCGGTACAACCTCTCATGACTTCGCTACCTGCCTTGGGTCCAGCGGATCTGCCCCCGGCCTACTGGGCCTTTGCTGACGTCTTTGACAAAAAGGAGGCAGAGACTCTTCCACCACACTGGCCATGTGATTGCCCGATCGAGTTTGTTCCAGGTTCAACTCCGCCCCAGGGGCGAATCTATCCTTTGAGTCCGCTCGAATTCCAAGCCATGACTGAGTACGTTCAGGAGAATTTGGCCAGGGGCTTTATCCGGAAGTCATCTTCACCCGCCGGAGCAGGTTTCTTTTTTGTCAAGAAGAAGGATGGGTCCCTTTGCCCGTGTATCGACTATCGGGGTCTTAATGAAATCACTATCAAGAACAAATACCCCCTACCTCTCATCCCCGAGTTATTCGACCGGCTGCGAGGGGTGCAAATCTTTACCAAACTGGATCTCCGTGGAGCCTACAATCTCATTCGTATTCGCTCCGGAGATGAATGGAATACCGCTTTTAACACCAGGGATGGGCACTACGAGTATCTCGTCATGCCATTCGGTTTGTGCAACGCCCCCGCAGTCTTTCAGGAATTTGTAAATGACATTTTCCGAGACCTTCTGTACTCCTGTGTGGTCGTATATCTGGACGATATCCTCGTCTTCTCTCCCGATCTGCCCGCCCACAGGAGAGATGTCCGTCGAGTACTGTTACGCCTAAGGGAGAATTGCCTATATGCTAAGCTGGAGAAATGCACCTTTGAACAGTCCACCCTTCCATTCCTAGGATACGTCATCTCTGACTCAGGCTTATGCATGGACCCGGAGAAAGTATCTGCCGTGCTTAACTGGCCGCGTCCCCATGGGGTAAAAGCCATTCAGCGATTTCTTGGCTTCGCAAATTACTACCGGCAGTTCATTCCTCATTTTTCCTCTTTGACTGGTCCTATCTCCTCTTTGATCCGTAAGGGAGCTAATCCGCACGCCTGGTCCCCTGAAGCCGAGAACGCCTTCTTGTCTCTGAAACACGCATTCGCCATGGCACCCGTGCTCCATCGCCCAGAAGCCAATAAAGCTTTCATCCTCGAGGTGGATGCTTCCGCAACTGGGGCCGGAGCAGTTCTGTCTCAAAAATCTCCCTCTGGTAGACTTGTTACGTGCGGTTTCTTTTCCAAGTCCTTCTTCACTTCGGAGCGAAACTATTCCATCGGAGACCGGGAACTGCTTGCCATCAAATTAGCTCTGGAGGAATGGAGGTACTTATTAGAGGGAGCCCTACATCCGTTTACAATCTACACGGACCATAAAAATCTGACTTACCTTGAATCGGCACAGACTCAATCCTCGGCAGGCCAGGTGGTCTCTGTTCTTTGGCCGATTCGATTTTGATCTGCACTTTCGTCCCGGCAACAAGAACCTCAAGGCTGATGCTTTGTCCAGGTCCTTCCTTTCTGCAGATTTGGAGGAGGAACCCACACATATCTCGATCCCTCCAGGCTCATCACGGTGGCACCTCTCTCTCTCGTCTCGCCGCCACGTGGTAAGACTTTCGTGGCAGAGATGGACCGAAGACAGATCCTACACTGGGGGCATGCTTCCAAACTTGCTGGTCATGTCGGCCTTAAAAAAACACTTGTCCTTGTCTCCCGCTACTACTGGTGGCCGACTCTTCCCCTGGATGTCCGAGATTTTGTCGCTTCCTGTCCGTCCTGTGCTAAAACCATGGTGCCTAGGCATTTGCCTTCCGGTATTCTGCATCCGCTTCCAGTTCCATTGTCCCCTTGGCAACACATTGCCATGGATTTCATTACCGATCTACCCAGGTCTGCAGATTGTACCGTCGTCCTTGTGGTGGTAGACAGATTCTCTAAGATGGCACATTTCATCTCTCTCCCCGGGTTACCTTCAGCACGAGACTTGGCAAAAGTTTTCGTTCACCACATCTTCCGTCTCTATGGACTACCCCAACATATTGTTTTTGACAGAGGAGTCCAATTTACCTCTCGATTTTGGAGAGCCCTATGCAAGTCGATGGATGTCACACTTGACTTCTCCTCATCTTACCACCCACAGTCCAATGGTCAAGCGGAGCCGACTAACCAGAATTTGGTGAACTATCTCCGGCACTTTTCTAATGCCCACCAGGACGACTGGTCAGACTTACTCCCGTGGGCAGAGTTCGCCTATAATAACCACGTCAGCGAGTCTTCTGGCAAATCTCCTTTTTTTGTTGTCTACGGGCAGCATCCGGGTGTACCTCTACCGGTTCCCTCTGCCTCGGGTGTACTGGCGGCTGATCTGTCCGGGGATTTCTCCAGGATCTGGCAGGAGACAAAGGCCGCTCTCGAGTTAGCACGCGACAAGGTAAAGAGACACGCAGACAAAAGGCGCCTGGATTCCCTGCCATATCACCCTGGTGCTAAAGTTTGGCTGTCCTCCAAGTTCATTCGTCTCAAGATCCCTTCACATAAACTGGGTCCCCGCTATATTGGACCCTTTGAGGTATTGGCTCGTATTAACGACGTCTCCTACAAACTGCGACTTCCCGCCTCACTTCGCATCCCCAGTGCTTTTCATGTCTCCCTTCTAAAACCGGTCATCCTCAAACCTCTGCCACTCAGTCGCCGCCGCCTGTCTCCGCTGACAATGAGTTTGAGGTTAAAGACATTTTGACCATGAAGAAGCGAAGGGGGAGGACCTTTTTTCTGGTCGATTGGAAGGGCTTTGGTCCTGAGGAGAGGTCCTGGGAGCCTCGGGAGAATATTCGGGCTCCTCGAATTTTGGCTAAGTTTTTTCCACTCTGCGGAGGGGGGCGCGTAGGGAGGGGGGTACTGTCACGCTGCTGCCGCCGCAGCCCCTACCAATACCTTCTCTTCTGCCGGCAGTCTGCCCACTCTCTGGCGGCCTCCACGCCGCGGTCCCAGCTGCCTCGGCCTTCTCCGCGCTCCTCCTTTCCCCGTCTCTTGTTCCCGGCACTCGCTCCTGCCTGGTCTCCTGTGTCCCGTCGGGCGCGCGCCCCGGTTCAGCTTCCTGTTCCTCGGCGGGCGTGCGTGCACACACTGTGGTCAGGAGCACGCGTGCTCTCTACCCCTCCTGAGGCCGCGCGCTCTCCTCACCTTGCGCTGGGAGGGGTCATGACCCGGAAGTCCCTGCCATGACTCCCTATATCAGGCGGCCTCTTCCTGCTGGCGGTGATTCTGGCCCTTGTCTCTGTGTGCACCCCCGTTGCCTCCCTGCCTGTAGCTTACCCGTCTTCTCCACTGTCCTCTCTCCTAGGATCTGGAAGTCTGAGCTCGTGCTCCGGTCTGTCCTGGTCCCCTGGCTGAGTTCTCCAGTTCGTGCCTGCTTCCCTCCGTATCGCCTGTGTTCCTGACCTGTCCGCCATCCGTATTCTTGTTTCTGGGGAGGTCCTCCGCCAGCATCTCTGGCCCCTTGCCAGCTCTCCTGTATTCTCTCTGGGTACCAGCTGCCGTGGTGATAGTTACCCGCGGGCCTGCCCCAAACACTCCCTGTATAGGGGGTGGTCCACCTGGCCAGCTCGCCCGTGGGAGATTCGTTGCCATGGTCCAGCGGGTCCACTCCAGGAGATCTACCTAAGTCTCACATCACACTTTGCAAGAATCTTTGATTGTTTTATGATAACCTATTTGATAATGTTGTGTCTTGTGGAAAGTAAATGTCTTTTATAGAATATTTGATACAGGGAATTAGAAAAGTTTTGAGATAGAATGTGAGAATTGAATAAAGACTGAAGAATTGAAAGTGACAGGTGACAGGCCAAGTACAGATAGTCAGTGTCTTGCATCCAGTAGAAAGAGAGAGAAAGAATAATTGCACTTTGAACTATGAATTGCACTTAAGTAAATTTTTGATACTAAGATAGGAAGTTAAGCTGTTTGTAATGTTTAAGAAATGTAATTAGGAAGATTAGATAAGTATTGTTGAATAGCATTTAAAAATTTTTGTGTGTTCCTGTATTGTACCTTTTGTTGTCTTACAACCCGCGGACGTGCTGTGTTTAACGGGGGGTATGTGGCGCCCCTGAGGCTTCAGTCGCCACAGAGGTACTGCACCTTCTCCTAAGGTGTAGTGCCCCACCATCCAGGTAAGGTGGGAACTCCTGACCTCCACACCTGCATTCCACACACAGGATAGTTCAATGGGGCCACCTAACAGCTTCAGGCTGGGGGTTAGCAGAGCACCCCTCGTGGAACCCTGCTTCATAACACGAGATGTGTTGGGAGGCGGGTGGAGTGAGATGATATAAAAGAGTGGGAAGAGTGAGAGTTAGGGAGGAGTTGGTTGGTTAGTTGGAGAGAGAAGAGAGAAGATGGGTGTCTGAAGGATGTGCTGCAGCAGGTCCCAGTGATCTGGGCTGCTGGTACGAGAAAAACAGAGAAAGAGATTGATAAGATTGATAACCTAACCTTCCATAAGACAGATAGAACAGATCGGAACGAAGGAGAATAGAAGGACAGTGGGAAGCTGGTTGAAGAAAGATAGAGAACCCTTCCAATCCAGAGAGCGCAAAGGCCGGGGCCCGGTCCCCGAGGTTGATTGGATCTTTATGTCCGGCAACAGACACCGGAGGAGTAGTGATCCGCTAACACCTTGCTTCCATCATAGACTTGGGACACTGTTATGAATGAGTCACCGTAGGAGGCAAAAATAGAAATGCTAGCTAAGTCCAGAAAACCAGAGAAGTTGGCAGCTATCGGATTGCAGACCCCTGAACCTATCAACACAACTAGCAGTAGCCGTGGGGGGTTCCTACGATGCCCTAGACCCCACGATCACAGCCGGAGGACTATAAAGCCTAAAGACAGAAAGGGAAATCTAAACTGCCCCAGAGCAGACCCCAAAGCATAAAGCAGCCCCCAACATATAATGACGGTGAAGCAAGAAGAAAGAACACTAAGGCTGTGTGCACACAATGCGTTTTTTTAAGCGTTTCTGCAGCGTTTGAGCCGGCTCAGACGCTGCAGAAATGCTTAAAAGATGCATCAAATTAATTAGCATGCGTTTTTGGCTTTTTGTGCCAATGCATGCGTTTTTAACCGCTCAGGAATCGCTTAGCGGCTAAAAACGCAGCATGCTCATTAATTTCCGCATTGCTGAGCATTTTTAGCCATCCCCAATGATCCCAGAAATTGCGTGTCAAAAAAAGCGTCAAAAACGCGTCAAAAATCGCGCAAAAAACGCGCGGAAAAAGACGCGCGATTTCTGGGAAGGGGATCCTTTTCCTGAGCGTTTAAAAATGCTAGCGTGGGCACATAGCCTAACACAGACAGAAAGATAGACTGAGCAAAGACGGGGCCCAAGCTAACTAGATAGGAAAGGACAGGAAGGCTGCTGTCTGCAATCCGTGAAAAACCCTATGAAAATAAGAGCCAACAAACTGACAGTGAAAAAGGCCCTGAAGACGCTAGGCTTCAAAAAGCTATGTCAGTACTCAGGAATATTCTGAAGACAGAGCAACCGGCAAAAGGAGATTCAGCTCACCCCAGCAGGGAATGGCAGAATCCAGAAAAGCAAGGCAAACAAAAACAAACACAAATGCTAACAGGCAAAGCAGAAAACTTAGCTTTAGAGGAGCAGGAATCAGACTGGTCTCCTAGAAGTCCACAGAGAAATCACCCGCAGGGCAGAAGGGCGTCGGCAGCCTTATATCCAGTCCTTGACTCCACTCAGCCAGTCATCATCATCAGGCTCAGGTGCCTGATAATCAGACTCATTACCTTCCTTTACCAGAATAGAGAGTTCACCAGACCTCAGTGACGAAGGGGAAAATGAACTCACAACAGGACACAACAGCAACTGAATAGAGAGCCAGGACACAGTGAGGAGTCCCCGAAGCAGGCTACAGCTGTCTGTCATACAAGCAAAGACTAGGAACACCTAGAGAGAGGCATTCCAGGGTAACTAAGTACTGGAGTGCTTCGCACCTAAAGGCGCATTGGAGGAGTCATTCAGTAAGGTACGTGTTGGCGGAGTGTGGAAGGGAGAATCCTATCCTGCCTGGAGGTTGGCTGGAGCCCTGACCTGGAGAACACAGTACGGAGGCAGGCAGTGGAGTGAACTGCAAACAGTGAGTAAAGCTTTGGAACCACATACTCGGGTGTCCTCCAGTTATTCCCGCACCACTACACCTGGGTACCAGCCTCCATACCATTCTGCGCCTCTCCTCATCCATTGCACCTACACTGCCCTGGGACTACAGCTCCACCTGTGGGGAGCTACACCATCTTTGCTGCACCACACCATCAGTCCCAGCGGATCTGCATGCAGCGTTGGCTCAACATCTTACTTGCCAAACACCACGGGTGGCGTCACGAACTATTCTAATAAACTTTAACACCATTAACATCACCGCCATTGATATTGGGCGCCCAGGGCCACGGACCGGGTCACCGCTGATGTGACACATTCCCACCTTGACACCGGCCCGGTACCGAGTACCCCGCTGCCCTTGGTGTGCGAGGGCGACCAAAGGGCACAACAGCAATACAGATAGAGAGCCGGGACTTAGGAGTAGAGAGTCCACGAAGCAGGCTACAGCTGTCTGCCGTGGAAGTAGAGTTCTTGGGAACATCTGTCAGGAGGAACTCCAGTGTAACACGGTACTGGAGATCTTCACACTTAAAGGCGCTTTAGAGGAGACCTTCAGGAAAGGCACATAAGTTGGCGGAGTGTAGAAGGGAGCTTTCCATCTTGCCTGGAGGTTGACTGAGTCCCTGACCCGAAGGACACGGCACAGAAGCGGGCACTACAGACTGTGAGTAAAGCTTTGGAAGTACATGCCCTGGTGTCCTCCATTCCTTCCTGCGTCCGTCTGCCTGACACTGCTACATCCCCTGCGCCAGACAATACATCACCTAAGTGTCTCCACATCTACACCGCCCTGGGACAACAGCCCTGCCTGTGGAGGGCTATACCATCATTGCTGCACCACGCCATCTGTCCTGGAGGATCTGCATGCAGTGTCGGCTTAACACCTCCCTTGCCGAACACCACAGGTGGCGTCACGAACTATTCATCTAACTAAATTTCACTATTCACATCTTCCTATTACTTGGGCGACCAGGGCCACGGTCTGGGTCACCACTGCTGTGACACGTCCCACTGACACCGGCCCGGTACCGAGTACCCCACGGCCATGGGACGGCGACCCACTCCCATATCTCTCTAGTAAGCTTGATTCTGCTCCCATAGCTCTGTAGTAGTCTCGGTTCTGCTCCTATAGCTCTGTATTAAGCTTGGTTCTGCTCCCTTATCTTTGTAGTAAGATCGGTTTTGCTCCCATATCTCAGTTCCCTTATCTACGTAGTAATAACATAGTAACATAGTTTTGAAGGCTGAAGGAAGAACTTATGTCCATCTAGTTCAGCCTATTTTTAGTGCAGCTGTTCTGCATTGTTGATCCTGGGGAAGGCAAAAAACCCACAGAGTAGAAGCCAATTTTCTCCATAGGGAAAAAATTCCTTCCCCTAAGCTGGGTCAATCATCTACCTATAATATTATGTTATTCATAACCTTGTATACTGTTACTCACAAGAAAAGCATCCATTCCTTTCTTAAATTCATTCAATGAGTTGGCCATCACCACTTCCTCAGGAAGAGAATTCCAGAGCCTCACTGCTCTTACCGTGAAGAACCCTCTTCTATGCTGGTGCAGAAATTGTCTTTCCTCCAAACGAAGAGAATGCCCCCTTGTTCTTGTCACAGTCCTTAGTACAAACAGTTCATTGGAGAGATCTCTGTATTGCCCTCTGATATACTTGTACATATATATTAGGTCTTCCCTAAGTCTTCTCTTTTCTAGAGTAAATAGACCTAATTTTGATAACCTTTCTGGGTATTGTAGTGAACCAACTCCATTTATCATTTTAGTAGCCCGCCTTTGAACCCTTTCTAGTTCAGTAATGTCTTTCTTGAGCACCGACGTCCAAAATAGCACACAATACTCCAAGTGTGGTCTGACGAGTGATTTGTACAGAGGGAGAATTATGTTTTCATCTCGTGTCCCCAGACCTCTTCTAATGCATCCCATGACCCTATTTGCTTTGCTGGCAGCTGCCTGACACTGGGCACTCCAATTTAGCTTCTTATTGACTAAGATGCCTAAGTCTTTTTCCATGTCTGATTTCCCCAGCAGTTTTCCATTTAGTAAGTAATTATAGCATCTGTTTCTCCTTCCCATGTGCATAACCTTACACTTATCTGTGTTAAACCTCATTTGCCATTTTTCAGCTCAATTCTCCAATTTACTCAAATCTGTCTGTAGTTGCAAACTGTCCTCCTTTGTGTTAACTACCTTCCATAGTTTTGTATCATCTGCAAATACTGATATTTTACTGTGTAAGCCATCCACTAGATCATTAATAAATATATTAAATAGTAGGGGGCCCAATACAGAACCCTGTGGTACCCCACTAGTAACCCTGGCCCAATCTGAGTATGCCCCATTAATAACCACTCTTTGTTTTCTATCACTAAGCCAGCCAGCTTAATCTTGGTTCCATTTGTGTCTGTGTAGTCAGCTTTCTTATAATAATATTGCTTATTATAATATGTATTCGCTGTGTAGTGGTGATGGTAGTGGACATTGTGTAGCCATATTTTAAAGTAGCATATTGATAATATTGGTCTTTGCATTGTGTATTTTTGGTTAGCAACATTGGTATACTATAATTATGTATGTATAGATGATATTTTAAATGGCTTAGGGGAGTTATATGGGGAAATATGCACTTTGGGGCTTGGGCCCCTGATCTTATAGGACTCTAGCAATGCTCCTGGTTTATAGTATGAGGTGTGTATGTGGTGTGTATATAGTATGGTGTATGTGTGTATATAATATGCTATGCATTATTTTTCAACTGGCTAAAATGGTACCGAACCCCTTTTTTCTTTTATATAATACTAGCTGAAGAGCCCGGCGCTGCCCGGGCATAGTAACTAACTGTGGTTAGTTATAGCAAATTATAATTATCCTCCATCCAATAGTCCTGTGCCCATACACCCATCATACATATCCACGATCCCATAGGCCCGTGCCCATATACCCATCATACATATCCTCCATCCCATAGTCGAGTGCCCATATACCCATCACACATCCTCCATCCCATAGTCCCATGCCCATATACCCATCATACAACCTCCATCCCATAGTCCCATGCCCATATACCCATCATACATATTCACCATCCCATAGTCGAGTGCCCATATACCCATCACACATCCTTCATATCATAGTCCCATGCCCATATACCCATCATACATATCCTCCATCCCATAGTTCAGTGCCCATATACCCATCACACATCCTCCATCTCATACTCAACCATTATGACATCATAATGAGGGGCGGGGCTTAATACACACACACACACACTTTTTCCCCATTATGTAGATAGGGGCAAAATTGTTTGGTGAATTGGAACGCGTGGGGCTGAAATTTCACCTCACAACATAGCCTAGGACACTCTCGGGGTCCAGACGTGTGACTGTGCCAAATTTTGTGGCTGTAGCTGCGACGGTGCGGATGCCAATCCTGGACATACACACATGCATACATACATACATACAGTACATACACACACTTGAGCTTTATATATTAGATGTGGCTTGTGTATATATTGTATGTGGAGTATATATAGTATGTGGTGTGTATACATAGTATGTGGCTTGTGTATGTGTAGTATGAGGTGGGTATGTGGCATGTATATAGTATGTGGCTTGTGTGTATATACAGTAATATGTGGTGTGTATACAGTATGTGGTGTGTGTATATAAAATGTGGCTTGTGTATATTGTATGTGGTGTGTGTATGTTATATGTGACTTGTTTGTGTATATAGTATGTGGTGTGTGTATAATATGTGGTGTGTATATAGTATATGGTGTGTGTATAGTATGTGGCTTGTGTGTATATAGTATGTGGTGTGTGTATATAGTATGTGGTGTGTGTATATAGTATGGTATGAGTATATAATGTGTGGCTTGTGTGTGTATATATGGTATGTTGTGTGTATATAGTATGTTGTGTGTATATAGTATGTTGTGTGTATGTTATATGTGGCTTGTATGTGTGTATATAGTATGTGGTGTGTGTATAGTATGTGGCTTGTGTGTATATAGTATGTGGTGTGTGTATATAGTATGGTGAGAGTATATAATGTGTGGCTTGTGTGTGTATATATGGTATGTTGTGTGTATGTTATATGTGGCTTGTATGTGTGTATATAGTATGTGGTGTGTAGAATATGTGGTGTGTATATAGTATATGGTGTGTGTATAGTATGTGGCTTGTGTGTATATAGTATCGTGTGAATATATAATGTGTGGCTTGTGTGCGTATATATGGTATGTTGTGTGTATATAGTATGTTGTGTGTATGTTATATGTGGCTTGTATGTGTGTATATAGTATGTGGTGTGTGTATAATATGTGATGTGTATATAGTATGTGGTGTGTGTATATAGTATGGTGTGAGAATATAATGTGTGGCTTGTGTGTGTATATATGGTATGTTGTGTGTATATAGTACGTTGTGTGTATGTTATATGTGGCTTGTATGTGTGTATATAGTATGTGGTGTGTGTATCTAGTATATGGTGTGTGTATATAGTACGTTGTGTGTATGTTATATGTGGCTTGTATGTGTGTATATAGTATGTGGTGTGTGTATCTAGTATATGGTGTGTGTATATAGTATGTTGTGTGTATGTTATATGTGGCTTGTATGTGTGTATATAGTATGTGGTGTGTATATAGTATATGATGTGTGTATAGTATATGGTGTGTGTATAGTATGTGGCTTGTGTGTATATAGTATGTGGTGTGTGTATATAGTATGGTGTGAGTATATAATGTGTGGCTTGTGTGTGTATATATGGTATGTTGTGTGTATATAGTACGTTATGTGTATGTTATATGTGGCTTGTATGTGTGTATATAGTATGTGGTGTGTGTATCTATTATATGGTGTGTGTATATAGTACGTTGTGTGTATGTTATATGTGGCTTGTATGTGTGTATATAGTATGTGGTGTGTGTATCTAGTATATGGTGTGTGTATATAGTATGTTGTATGTATGTTATATGTGGCTTGTATGTGTGTATATAGTATGTGGTGTGTATATAGTATATGATGTGTGTGTATAGTATATGGTGTGTGTATAGTATGTGGCTTGTGTGTATATAGTATGTGGTGTGTGTATATAGTATGGTGTGAGTATATAATGTGTGGCTTGTGTGTGTATATATGGTATGTTGTGTGTATATAGTACGTTGTGTGTATGTTATATGTGGCTTGTATGTGTGTATATAGTATGTGGTGTGTGTATATAGTATGTGGTGTGTATATAGTATATGATGTGTGTATAGTATATGGTGTGTGCATAGTATGTGGTGTGTGTATATAATGTGTGGCTTGTGTGTGTATATATGGTATGTTGTGTGTATATAGTATGTTGTGTGTATGTAATATGTGGCTTGTATGTGTGTATATAGTATGTGGTGTGTATATAGTATATGATGTGTGTGTATAGTATATGGTGTGTGTATAGTATGTGGCTTGTGTGTATATAGTATGTGGTGTGTATATATAGTATGGTGTGAGTATATAATGTGTGGCTTGTGTGTGTATATATGGTATGTTGTGTGTATATAGTACGTTGTGCGTATGTTATATGTGGCTTGTATGTGTGTATATAGTATGTGGTGTGTGTATCTAGTATATGGTGAGTGTGTATAGTACGTTGTGTGTATGTTATATGTGGCTTGTATGTGTGTATATAGTATGTGGTGTGTGTATCTAGTATATGGTGTGTGTATATAGTATGTTGTGTGTATGTTATATGTGGCTTGTATGTGTGTATATAGTATGTGGTGTGTATATAGTATATGATGTGTGTGTATAGTATATGGTGTGTGTATAGTATGTGGCTTGTGTGTATATAGTATGTGGTGTGTGTATATAGTATGGTGTGAGTATATAATGTGTGGCTTGTGTGTGTATATATGGTATGTTGTGTGTATATAGTACATTGTGTGTATGTTATATGTGGCTTGTATGTGTGTATATAGTATGTGGTGTGTGTATATAGTATGTGGTGTGTATATAGTATATGATGTGTGTAAAGTATATGGTGTGTGCATAGTATGTGGTGTGTGTATATAGTATGGTGTGAGTATGTTATATGTGGCTTGTATGTGTGTATATAGTATGTGGTGTGTATATAGTATATGATGTGTGTATAGTATATGGTATGTATATAGTATGTGGTGTGTGTATATAGTATGTGGTGTGTGTATATAGTATGGTATGAGTATATAATGTGTGGCTTGTGTGTGTATATATGGTATGTTGTGTGTATATAGTACGTTGTGTGTATGTCATATGTGGCTTGTATGTGTGTATATAGTATGTGGTGTGTGTATCTAGTATATGGTGTGTGTATATAGTATGTGGCTTGTGTGTATATAGTATGTGGTGTGTGTATATAGTATGGTGTGAGTATGTTATATGTGGCTTGTATGTGTGTATATAGTATGTGGTGTGTATATAGTATATGATGTGTGTATAGTATATGGTATGTATATAGTATATGGTGTGTGTATATAGTATGTTGTGTGTATGTTATATGTGGCTTGTATGTGTGTATATAGTATGTGGTGTGTATATAGTATATGATGTGTGTATAGTATATGGTGTGTGTATAGTATGTGGCTTGTGTGTATATAGTATGTGGTGTGTATATATAGTATGGTGTGAGTATATAATGTGTGGCTTGTGTGTATATAGTATGTGGTGTGTATATAGTATGGTGTGAGTATGTTATATGTGGCTTGTATGTGTGTATATAGTATGTGGTGTGTATATAGTATATGATGTGTGTATAGTATATGGTATGTATATAGTATGTGGTGTGTGTATATAGTATGTGGTGTGTGTATATAGTATGGTATGAGTATATAATGTGTGGTTGTGTGTGTATATATGGTATGTTGTGTGTATATAGTACGTTGTGTGTATGTCGTATGTGGCTTGTATGTGTGTATATAGTATATGGTGTGTGTATCTAGTATATGGTGTGTGTATATAGTATGTTGTGTGTATGTTATATGTGGCTTGTATGTGTGTATATAGTATGTGTTGTGTATATAGTATATGATGTGTGTATAGTATATGGTGTGTGTATAGTATGTGGTGTGTGTATATAGTATGGTGTGAGTATATAATGTGTGGCTTGTGTGTGTATATATGGTATGGTGTGTGTATATAGTATGTTGTGTGTATGTTATATGTGGCTTGTATGTGTGTATATAGTATGTGTTGTGTATATAGTATATGATGTGTGTATAGTATATGGTGTGTGTATAGTATGTGGTGTGTGTATATAGTATGGTGTGAGTATATAATGTGTGGCTTGTGTGTGTATATATGGTATGTTGTGTGTATATAGTATGTTGTGTGTATGTTATATGTGGCTTGTATGTGTGTATATAGTATGTGGTGTGTGTATAATATGTGGTGTGTGTATGTAGTATGTGGCTTGTGTGTATATAGTATGTGGTGTGTGTATATAGTATGGTGTGAGTATATAATGTGTGGCTTGTGTGTGTATATATGGTATGTTGTGTGTATATAGTACGTTGTGTGTATGTTATATGTGGCTTGTATGTGTGTATATAGTATGTGGTGTGTGTATATAGTATGTGGTGTGTATATAGTATATGATGTGTGTATAGTATATGGTGTGTGCATAGTATGTGGAGTGTGTATATAGTATGGTGTGAGTATATAATGTGTGGCTTGTGTGTGTATATATGGTATGTTGTGTGTATGTTATATGTGGCTTGTATGTGTGTATATAGTATGTGGTGTGTATATAGTATATGATGTGTGTGTATAGTATATGATGTGTGTATAGTATATGGTGTGTGTATAGTATGTGGTGTGTGTATATAGTATGGTGTGAGTATATAATGTGTGGCTTGTGTGTGTATATATGGTATGTTGTGTGTATATAGTACGTTGTGCGTATGTTATATGTGGCTTGTATGTGTGTATATAGTATGTGGTGTGTGTATCTAGTATATGGTGTGTGTATATAGTATGTGGCTTGTGTGTATATAGTATGTGGTGTGTGTATATAGTATGGTGTGAGTATGTTATATGTGGCTTGTATGTGTGTATATAGTATGTGGTGTGTATATAGTATATGATGTGTGTATAGTATATGGTGTGTATATAGTATGTGGTGTGTGTATATAGTATGGTATGAGTATATAATGTGTGGCTTGTGTGTGTATATATGGTATGTTGTGTGTATATAGTACGTTGTGTGTATGTCATATGTGGCTTGTATGTGTGTATATAGTATATGGTGTGTGTATCTAGTATATGGTGTGTGTATATAGTATGTTGTGTGTATGTTATATGTGGCTTGTATGTGTGTATATAGTATGTGTTGTGTATATAGTATATGATGTGTGTATAGTATATGGTGTGTGTATAGTATATGGTGTGTGTATAGTATGTGGTGTGTGTATATAGTATGGTGTGAGTATATAATGTGTGGCTTGTGTGTGTATATATGGTATGGTGTGTGTATATAGTATGTTGTGTGTATGTTATATGTGGCTTGTATGTGTGTATATAGTATGTGTTGTGTATATAGTATATGATGTGTGTATAGTATATGGTGTGTGTATAGTATGTGGTGTGTGTATATAGTATGGTGTGAGTATATAATGTGTGGCTTGTGTGTGTATATATGGTATGTTGTGTGTATATAGTATGTTGTGTGTATGTTATATGTGGCTTGTATGTGTGTATATAGTATGTGGTGTGTGTATAATATGTGGTGTGTGTATGTAGTATGTGGCTTGTGTGTATATAGTATGTGGTGTGTGTATATAGTATGGTGTGAGTATATAATGTGTGGCTTGTGTGTGTATATATGGTATGTTGTGTGTATATAGTACGTTGTGTGTATGTTATATGTGGCTTGTATGTGTGTATATAGTATGTGGTGTGTGTATATAGTATGTGGTGTGTATATAGTATATGATGTGTGTATAGTATATGGTGTGTGCATAGTATGTGGAGTGTGTATATAGTATGGTGTGAGTATATAATGTGTGGCTTGTGTGTGTATATATGGTATGTTGTGTGTATGTTATATGTGGCTTGTATGTGTGTATATAGTATGTGGTGTGTATATAGTATATGATGTGTGTGTATAGTATATGATGTGTGTATAGTATATGGTGTGTGTATAGTATATGGTGTGTGTATAGTATATGGTGTGTGTATATAGTATGGTGTGAGTATATAATGTGTGGCTTGTGTGTGTATATATGGTATGTTGTGTGTATATAGTACGTTGTGCGTATGTTATATGTGGCTTGTATGTGTGTATATAGTATGTGGTGTGTGTATCTAGTATATGGTGTGTGTATATAGTATGTGGCTTGTGTGTATATAGTATGTGGTGTGTGTATATAGTATGGTGTGAGTATGTTATATGTGGCTTGTATGTGTGTATATAGTATGTGGTGTGTATATAGTATATGATGTGTGTATAGTATATGGTGTGTATATAGTATGTGGTGTGTGTATATAGTATGGTATGAGTATATAATGTGTGGCTTGTGTGTGTATATATGGTATGTTGTGTGTATATAGTACGTTGTGTGTATGTCATATGTGGCTTGTATGTGTGTATATAGTATGTGGTGTGTGTATATAGTATGGTGTGAGTATGTTATATGTGGCTTGTATGTGTGTATATAGTATGTGGTGTGTATATAGTATATGATGTGTGTATAGTATATGGTGTGTGTATAGTATGTGGCTTGTGTGTATATAGTATGGTGTGAGTATATAATGTGTGGCTTGTGTGTGTATATATGGTATGTTGTGTGTATATAGTATGTTGTGTGTATGTTATATGTGGCTTGTATGTGTGTATATAGTATGTGGTGTGTATATAGTATATGATGTGTGTATAGTATATGGTGTGTGTATAGTATGTGGCTTGTGTGTATATAGTATGTGGTGTGTATATAGTATGGTGTGAGTATAAAATATGTGGCTTGTGTGTGTATATATGGTATGTTGTGTGTATATAGTATGTTGTGTGTATGTTATATGTGGCTTGTATGTGTGTATATAGTATGTGGTGTGTATATAGTATATGATGTGTGTATAGTATATGGTGTGTATATAGTATGTGGTGTGTGTATATAGTATGTGGTGTGTGTATATAGTATGGTATGAGTATATAATGTGTGGCTTGTGTGTGTATATATGGTATGTTGTGTGTATATAGTACGTTGTGTGAATGTCATATGTGGCTTGTATGTGTGTATATAGTATGTGGTGTGTGTATCTAGTATATGGTGTGTGTATATAGTATGTTGTGTGTATGTTATATGTGGCTTGTATGTGTGTATATAGTATGTGGTGTGTATATAGTATATGATGTGTGTATAGTATGTGGTGTGTGTATATAGTATGGTATGAGTATATAATGTGTGGCTTGTGTGTGTATATATGGTATGTTGTGTGTATATAGTATGTTGTGTGTATGTTATATGTGGCTTGTATGTGTGTATATAGTATGTGGTGTGTATATAGTATATGATGTGTGTGTATAGTATATGGTGTGTGTATAGTATGTGGCTTGTGTGTATATAGTATGTGGTGTGTGTATATAGTATGGTGTGAGTATATAATGTGTGGCTTGTGTGTGTATATATGGTATGTTGTGTGTATATAGTACGTTGTGTGTATGTTATATGTGGCTTGTATGTGTGTATATAGTATGTGGTGTGTGTATATAGTATGTGGTGTGTATATAGTATATGATGTGTGTGTATAGTATATGGTGTGTGTATAGTATGTGGCTTGTGTGTATATAGTATGTGGTGTGTGTATATAGTATGGTGTGAGTATATAATGTGTGGCTTGTGTGTGTATATATGGTATGTTGTGTGTTTATACTATGTTGTGTGTATGTTATATGTGGCTTGTATGTGTGTATATAGTATGTGGTGTGTATATAGTATATGATGTGTGTATAGTATATGGTGTGTATATAGTATGTGGTGTGTGTATATAGTATGGTATGAGTATATAATGTGTGGCTTGTGTGTGTATATATGGTATGTTGTGTGTATATAGTACGTTGTGTGTATGTTATATGTGGCTTGTATGTGTGTATATAGTATGTGGTGTGTATATAGTATATGATGTGTGTATCTAGTATATGGTGTGTGTATAGTATGTGGCTTGTGTGTATATAGTATGTGGTGTGTGTATATAGTATGGTATGAGTATATAATGTGTGGCTTGTGTGTGTATATATGGTATGTTGTGTGTATATAGTATGTTGTGTGTATGTTATATGTGGCTTGTATGTGTGTATATAGTATGTGGTGTGTATATAGTATATGATGTGTGTGTATAGTATATGGTGTGTGTATAGTATGTGGCTTGTGTGTATATAGTATGTGGTGTGTGTATATAGTATGGTGTGAGTATATAATGTGTGGCTTGTGTGTGTATATATGGTATGTTGTGTGTATATAGTACGTTGTGTGTATGTTATATGTGGCTTGTATATGTGTATATAGTATGTGGTGTGTGTATATAGTATGTGGTGTGTATATAGTATATGATGTGTGTGTATAGTATATGGTGTGTGTATAGTATGTGGCTTGTGTGTATATAGTATGGTGTGAGTATATAATGTGTGGCTTGTGTGTGTATATATGGTATGTTGTGTGTATATACTATGTTGTGTGTATGTTATATGTGGCTTGTACAGTGGGGCAAAAAAGTATTTAGTCAGTCAGCAATAGTGCAAGTTCCACCACTTAAAAAGACGAGAGGCGTCTGTAATTTACATCATAGGTAGACCTCAACTATGGGAGACAAACTGAGAAAAAAAAATCCAGAAAATCACAATGTCTGGTTTTTTTTTCATTTTATTTGCATATTATGGTGGAAAATAAGTATTTGGTCAGAAACAAGCAATCAAGATTTCTGGCTCTCACAGACCTGTAACTTCTTCTTTAAGAGTCTCCTCTTTCCTCCACTCATTACCTGTAGTAATGGCACCTGTTTAAACTTGTTATCAGTATAAAAAGACACCTGTGCACACCCTCAAACAGTCTGACTCCAAACTCCACTATGGTGAAGACCAAAGAGCTGTCAAAGGACACCAGAAACAAAACTGTAGCCCTGCACCAGGCTGGGAAGACTGAATCTGCAATGGCCAACCAGCTTGGAGTGAAGAAATCAACTGTGGGAGCAATAATTAGAAAATGGAAGACATACAAGACCACTGATAATCTCCCTCGATCTGGTGCTCCACGCAAAATCCCACCCCGTGGGGTCAGAATGATCACAAGAACGGTGAGCAAAAATCCCAGAACCACGCGGGGGGACCTAGTGAATGAACTGCAGAAAGCTGGGACCAATGTAACAAGGCCTACCATAAGTAACACGCTACGCCACCATGGACTCAGATCCTGCAGTGCCAGACGTGTCCCACTGCTTAAGCCTGTACATGTCCGGGCCCGTCTGAAGTTTGCTAGAGAGCATTTGGATGATCCAGAGGAGTTTTAGGAGAATGTCCTATGGTCTGATGAAACCAAACTGGAACTGTTTGGTAGAAACACAACTTGTCGTGTTTGGGGGAAAAAGAATACTGAGTTGCATCCATCAAACACCATACCTACTGTAAAGCATGGTGGTGGAAACATCATGCTTTGGGGCTGTTTCTCTGCAAAGGGGCCAGGACGACTGATCCGGGTACTTGAAAGAATGAATGGGGCCATGTATCGTGAGATTTTGAGTGCAAACCTCCTTCCATCAGCAAGGGCATTGCAGATGAAACGTGGCTGGGTCTTTCAACATGACAATGATCCAAAGCACACCGCCAGGGCAATGAAGGAGTGGCTTCGTAAGAAGCATTTCAAGGTCCTGGAGTGGCCTAGCCAGTCTCCAGATCTCAACCCTATAGAAAACTTTTGGAGGGAGTTGAAAGTCCGTGTTGCCAAGCGAAAAGCTAAAAACATCACTGCTCTAGAGGAGATCTGCATGGAGGAATGGGCCAACATACCAACAACAGTGTGTGGCAACCTTGTGAAGACTTACAGAAAACGTTTGACCTCTGTCATTGCCAACAAAGGATATATCACAAAGTATTGAGATGAAATTTTGTTTCTGACCAAATACTTATTTTCCACCATAATATGCAAATAAAATGAAAAAAAAACAGACAATGTGATTTTCTGGATTTTTTTTTCTCAGTTTGTCTCCCATAGTTGAGGTCTACCTATGATGTAAATTACAGACGCCTCTCATCTTTTTAAGTGGTGGAACTTGCACTATTGCTGACTGACTAAATACTTTTTTGCCCCACTGTATGTGTGTATATAGTATGTGGTGTGTATATAGTATATGATGTGTGTATAGTATATGGTGTGTATATAGTATGTGGTGTGTGTATATAGTATGGTATGAGTATATAATGTGTGGCTTGTGTGTGTATATATGGTATGTTGTGTGTATATAGTACGTTGTGTGTATGTTATATGTGGCTTGTATGTGTGTATATAGTATGTGGTGTGTATATAGTATATGATGTGTGTATCTAGTATATGGTGTGTGTATAGTATGTGGCTTGTGTGTATATAGTATGTGGTGTGTGTATATAGTATGGTGTGAGTATATAATGTGTGGCTTGTGTGTGTATATATGGTATGTTGTGTGTATATAGTACGTTGTGTGTATGTTATATGTGGCTTGTATGTGTGTATATAGTATGTGGTGTGTATATAGTATATGATGTGTGTATCTAGTATATGGTGTGTGTATAGTATGTGGTGTGTGTATATAGTATGTGGTGTGTGTATATAGTATGGTATGAGTATATAATGTGTGGCTTGTGTGTGTATATATGGTATGTTGTGTGTATATAGTACGTTGTGTGAATGTCATATGTGGCTTGTATGTGTGTATATAGTATGTGGTGTGTGTATCTAGTATATGGTGTGTGTATATAGTATGTTGTGTGTATGTTATATGTGGCTTGTATGTGTGTATATAGTATGTGGTGTGTATATAGTATATGATGTGTGTATAGTATGTGGTGTGTGTATATAGTATGGTATGAGTATATAATGTGTGGCTTGTGTGTGTATATATGGTATGTTGTGTGTATATAGTATGTTGTGTGTATGTTATATGTGGCTTGTATGTGTGTATATAGTATGTGGTGTGTATATAGTATATGATGTGTGTGTATAGTATATGGTGTGTGTATAGTATGTGGCTTGTGTGTATATAGTATGTGGTGTGTGTATATAGTATGGTGTGAGTATATAATGTGTGGCTTGTGTGTGTATATATGGTATGTTGTGTGTATATAGTACGTTGTGTGTATGTTATATGTGGCTTGTATGTGTGTATATAGTATGTGGTGTGTGTATATAGTATGTGGTGTGTATATAGTATATGATGTGTGTGTATAGTATATGGTGTGTGTATAGTATGTGGCTTGTGTGTATATAGTATGTGGTGTGTGTATATAGTATGGTGTGAGTATATAATGTGTGGCTTGTGTGTGTATATATGGTATGTTGTGTGTATATACTATGTTGTGTGTATGTTATATGTGGCTTGTATGTGTGTATATAGTATGTGGTGTGTATATAGTATATGATGTGTGTATAGTATATGGTGTGTATATAGTATGTGGTGTGTGTATATAGTATGGTATGAGTATATAATGTGTGGCTTGTGTGTGTATATATGGTATGTTGTGTGTATATAGTACGTTGTGTGTATGTTATATGTGGCTTGTATGTGTGTATATAGTATGTGGTGTGTATATAGTATATGATGTGTGTATCTAGTATATGGTGTGTGTATAGTATGTGGCTTGTGTGTATATAGTATGTGGTGTGTGTATATAGTATGGTATGAGTATATAATGTGTGGCTTGTGTGTGTATATATGGTATGTTGTGTGTATATAGTATGTTGTGTGTATGTTATATGTGGCTTGTATGTGTGTATATAGTATGTGGTGTGTATATAGTATATGATGTGTGTGTATAGTATATGGTGTGTGTATAGTATGTGGCTTGTGTGTATATAGTATGTGGTGTGTGTATATAGTATGGTGTGAGTATATAATGTGTGGCTTGTGTGTGTATATATGGTATGTTGTGTGTATATAGTACGTTGTGTGTATGTTATATGTGGCTTGTATGTGTGTATATAGTATGTGGTGTGTGTATATAGTATGTGGTGTGTATATAGTATATGATGTGTGTGTATAGTATATGGTGTGTGTATAGTATGTGGCTTGTGTGTATATAGTATGTGGTGTGTGTATATAGTATGGTGTGAGTATATAATGTGTGGCTTGTGTGTGTATATATGGTATGTTGTGTGTATATACTATGTTGTGTGTATGTTATATGTGGCTTGTACAGTGGGGCAAAAAAGTATTTAGTCAGTCAGCAATAGTGCAAGTTCCACCACTTAAAAAGACGAGAGGCGTCTGTAATTTACATCATAGGTAGACCTCAACTATGGGAGACAAACTGAGAAAAAAAAATCCAGAAAATCACAATGTCTGGTTTTTTTTTCATTTTATTTGCATATTATGGTGGAAAATAAGTATTTGGTCAGAAACAAGCAATCAAGATTTCTGGCTCTCACAGACCTGTAACTTCTTCTTTAAGAGTCTCCTCTTTCCTCCACTCATTACCTGTAGTAATGGCACCTGTTTAAACTTGTTATCAGTATAAAAAGACACCTGTGCACACCCTCAAACAGTCTGACTCCAAACTCCACTATGGTGAAGACCAAAGAGCTGTCAAAGGACACCAGAAACAAAACTGTAGCCCTGCACCAGGCTGGGAAGACTGAATCTGCAATGGCCAACCAGCTTGGAGTGAAGAAATCAACTGTGGGAGCAATAATTAGAAAATGGAAGACATACAAGACCACTGATAATCTCCCTCGATCTGGTGCTCCACGCAAAATCCCACCCCGTGGGGTCAGAATGATCACAAGAACAGTGAGCAAAAATCCCAGAACCACGCGGGGGGACCTAGTGAATGAACTGCAGAAAGCTGGGACCAATGTAACAAGGCCTACCATAAGTAACACACTACGCCACCATGGACTCAGATCCTGCAGTGCCAGACGTGTCCCACTGCTTAAGCCTGTACATGTCCGGGCCCGTCTGAAGTTTGCTAGAGAGCATTTGGATGATCCAGAGGAGTTTTAGGAGAATGTCCTATGGTCTGATGAAACCAAACTGGAACTGTTTGGTAGAAACACAACTTGTCGTGTTTGGGGGAAAAAGAATACTGAGTTGCATCCATCAAACACCATACCTACTGTAAAGCATGGTGGTGGAAACATCATGCTTTGGGGCTGTTTCTCTGCAAAGGGGCCAGGACGACTGATCCGGGTACTTGAAAGAATGAATGGGGCCATGTATCGTGAGATTTTGAGTGCAAACCTCCTTCCATCAGCAAGGGCATTGCAGATGAAACGTGGCTGGGTCTTTCAACATGACAATGATCCAAAGCACACCGCCAGGGCAATGAAGGAGTGGCTTCGTAAGAAGCATTTCAAGGTCCTGGAGTGGCCTAGCCAGTCTCCAGATCTCAACCCTATAGAAAACTTTTGGAGGGAGTTGAAAGTCCGTGTTGCCAAGCGAAAAGCCAAAAACATCACTGCTCTAGAGGAGATCTGCATGGAGGAATGGGCCAACATACCAACAACAGTGTGTGGCAACCTTGTGAAGACTTACAGAAAACGTTTGACCTCTGTCATTGCCAACAAAGGATATATCACAAAGTATTGAGATGAAATTTTGTTTCTGACCAAATACTTATTTTCCACCATAATATGCAAATAAAATGAAAAAAAAACAGACAATGTGATTTTCTGGATTTTTTTTTCTCAGTTTGTCTCCCATAGTTGAGGTCTACCTATGATGTAAATTACAGACGCCTCTCATCTTTTTAAGTGGTGGAACTTGCACTATTGCTGACTGACTAAATACTTTTTTGCCCCACTGTATGTGTGTATATAGTATGTGGTGTGTATATAGTATATGATGTGTGTATAGTATATGGTGTGTATATAGTATGTGGTGTGTGTATATAGTATGGTATGAGTATATAATGTGTGGCTTGTGTGTGTATATATGGTATGTTGTGTGTATATAGTACGTTGTGTGTATGTTATATGTGGCTTGTATGTGTGTATATAGTATGTGGTGTGTATATAGTATATGATGTGTGTATCTAGTATATGGTGTGTGTATAGTATGTGGCTTGTGTGTATATAGTATGTGGTGTGTGTATATAGTATGGTGTGAGTATATAATGTGTGGCTTGTGTGTGTATATATGGTATGTTGTGTGTATATAGTACGTTGTGTGTATGTTATATGTGGCTTGTATGTGTGTATATAGTATGTGGTGTGTATATAGTATATGATGTGTGTATCTAGTATATGGTGTGTGTATAGTATGTGGCTTGTGTGTATATAGTATGTGGTGTGTGTATATAGTATGGTGTGAGTATATAATGTGTGGCTTGTGTGTGTATATATGGTATGTTGTGTGTATATAGTACGTTGTGTGTATGTTATATGTGGCTTGTATGTGTGTATATAGTATGTGGTGTGTGTATCTAGTATATGGTGTGTGTATATAGTATGTGGCTTGTGTGTGCGCAAATAGTATGTGGTGTGCTATAACATATGACGCTGCACAGTGTCCTTACAGGACCACCTGTATAACCGTGGCTCTGGAATACCCTGTGACATATTTGAGAAAGATTCATTGAATCAATACATGAATACATGACTTATACCTATGGAAATAAATACAAATCATCCATTTTGCTTGAACTGAATTGAGTGTGCAGTGAACATTTCCAGGATAGAGGAGCAGCACCATGCAAAGGAGCAGTGAAGGACCTGCAGCCGCTAAGGCCGGACAGAGCCCTGACTTCAACCCCATCCAACACATTTGGGATGAACAAGAATGAAGATTGCTAGCCAGGACCACCCATCCAGCATCAATGTCTACTGTCACAAATGCAATCCTGATTGAAGGGGCAAAAATCCCCACAGACACCTCCAAAATCTTGGAGAAAAAGACAAACGCCACATTAATGCCTATGAATTTTGAGTAACATGTTATAAAATTCCGTATCCCTACACTTATGTGCATATGTATAATAACAATATAAGAAAAAAATTGGACTATACTCTTCTTTATACATGTGTTCATGTGTGTGTGGAGTGGGGGGGCGCAGGGGTGCTGTTTTCTATAATATGCTGTATCACATTATTTACATATATCTATAAATCCTCCAATACTTTATTATACAGGATTATATTGGATCTGATTGTCTCCTGCAGCCATTCTAGAATGTTGTGACATCACAGGATCGGCGCTATTGTCAGCCGCTCTACTGGAACTCCTTTGAGAGTTGCAGTTGTGGATGAGAGTGAGTATGCGCGTCTGATGCTCCTGCCCTCAGTATTCCCCATTTCCTAGCTATACAAATTTCTGATTTCTTGTGATAAGCTTCCCCTATTTCCCAATTCTCATGTCCCATACATTTTTAGAAAGAAAACCTTTTATTTGTTAATTAGTTACAGTAATATTTACTGTTGATAAAGTTGGCATTTGAGATTAGGCTATTTATATGGAAACTTCTCTATTTGTCCTATTCAGGATTGTGCGATTGAAGAAGAAGAAGAATGTGGAGCACAAACGAGAGACCGATCTATGTAAGTTCCAAATAAGAAAAGCCGTGGAATTCAGAATAGTGATAGTAATGCTGTCTCTATACGTGTATGTAATAATGAATTTCTGTTGTCTGATGTCCGTTCTTTATACACTTTCTTTTTTTGCATGGTATCCTGATGTATTAATAATATTTTGAGGTAGTTATGATTATGTGATTGCTGTTATGTATTTTTTTTGTGGAGTTGTAGCAACCAAAAGCCTGCAACGTTGGCATTTTGATTCTTTCTTATGCTTTACAGTTTCTACAGATTAGGTCAGTTAATTTTATATTTTCATAGGTCAGACTTTTCTGAACAGATTGATACCAAATATGTGTTTTTCTTTTATTTTTCCCTTTCTTTAATATTAACTGGAGGAAAGGGGGTTGATTTGAATTTTTATCTTTTTACATTTTTAAAAACTTTTTTCTTTCATGGGTAGAGATGAGTGGACCCCTGGTTGTTTGGGTCCAGCGGGTTCGGCCGAACTGTTAAAAAACCCGGACCCCATTCACTTGAATGGGGAGCCCGAATATCCAGTGTCTGCCATGCACCACTACTACAAATGACAGCGTGAACCCACCGCTGAGATCGGCGGTACAAAGTTTACCTCCAGTCACTGGTGTCGGCTGATGAGACATCTGCTCCCATCAACCGACGCCAGCTGCTGCTAATAACATTGAGAGCAGGTGATGACTCATGCTCTCTAAATAAATAATTAAAAAAACAATGTGTGGGCTCCCCTGTATTTTTGATAACCTGCCAGGCAAAACTGACAGCTTGGGGCCCCAATGCTCAGCTGTCAGCTTCAGCAAGGCTGGGTATCAAGTATAGAGGGGTTCTCAGGGCTGGAAGGAAGACTGAGATCAGCTGCAGCCCGGACTTCCTCTTCATGTTCAATCTGTACGAAGGTGGGGACAATGATGCCAGCGCTGATTGGGCGCCGAGCACCACGTGTCACAACACGGCACCAGAGCTCTGGGGACCGCAAGTGCTGACACTGCTGGAACAGCACCAGCATGGGAGGGGAGTCTAAGCTTTATTATTTTATTGGGACCAAACATTTAGTTCAAGAAGGAATTGTCCAAGTAGTGGACAACTCTTTTAAAGAGTTAAATCTTTGTAGCATAATAACGTTTACTTATATATAGCGCTAGCATATTGTGCAGTGCTTTGCATACATTATCATCGCTGTCCCCAATGGAGCACACAATCTACTTTCCCTATCAGTATGGGGAGAACATACAAACTCCTTGCAGATGTTGTCCTTGGTGGGATTTGAACCCCAGCGCTGCAAGGCTGCAGTGCCATGAAACACACACAACTCTTTGTTACATTACGGCAGATGTAGTAACGCAGCGATGCCAGTTTACCCCCATTTTTAAACCCAATAAATATGTACAGAATGGACGCAGCTCCAGAGCTTCCTAATGCACAACTAATGTATAAATATATTCCACATATCTTATAGCTGTCAGCCGATGCCGGGTCACATAGCAGGCGTGCTGTTTATGGACTGTATGAATGCTGCATGGGGCACGGACTGGCGCTCTGCTCATAGATTTATTAATACTAGCGCAGTCTATCTTGTGTGATAATGTCACATTCATTGTCTAGTGTAATGGGTGTAATGGAAGCCTATGAGTATGTGATGTACAGGACAATGTAAGAAGATGAAAGATTTCATAGACTTTTTACACTTCTCTGTTTTACTTTTACAGCCTGCAGTGATTGACATCCCATGTAAGTATCACATTCTTCTCACATGCATTTATAGCATTTATGCCTGGCCGTGTCCCCCAGCGCCCTGCTCCGGTCTGTGCAGTGTGGGGCTGAGGTTTTCTACAGCAGGCGCGATCTATTGCTGCCTATCGCGCCTGCTGAGCCGAGTCTCAGGCTGAATGGTGGAACAAGAAGCTGATGGTAAAATTATGATGATGGGGAAACAAAGCTAACACTCCCCAGGACTCACGGGTCGTGTGGCCCCCCGCTATTGATGTGACGCCCCTGCAGTCCAGTAGGGACTGTATAGCCGAAAGCTGGATGCCAGATCAGATCCGATATTGTGTAAGGAAGTCTCTGTACAATCACGTTGTAAAGGAAGGGCTCAGTCACGTGTGTGTCTATGTACCAGGGGTGCTGCCAGTATTTTTCACTGGCCCTTCTGTTCTATGGAGCTGGTAACATGTCAGCTGTGGGGCGAATTGTGGATCACACTCACCCACTGACTGACTACTAGGAGAAACTTGGGAAACTTCCATCAGGTTTTGGTTTTCTTTTTGCATACAATAGAAAAGGATGAGATACTGATGGTAAAAAATGGACACATGGAGTAAAACTAGATGAAAATTGGAAGCAGCGCACTGATGAAAATTAGTTTGGGTTTGTGCAGATGAGAAAAACAAAGACGTGTGAATACGACCCAAAAATAAGTCGTCCGCTGCAACTGTTATTAAATACTTCAATAAATCCAATTGTAAACTGTTGTTTCTTTTTCAGCTGAAGGTGTAAATCGCAGGTAAGAGTCTTTCTCATCATTGTACAGTGTGTGGGGCGCATGCGCCACCTCGGCTCCATGCTACAGGGGCATCTCAGGGCTGGAGGGTCCGGGGAACGCAGCCCCAGCAAACAGCAGCTTATTCCCTATACTGTGGATTGGGGATAAATAAGTGGGAACATCTATTTTAACAGCTCCCATCAATTACTAGTGTTACCATACCTTCTAGTTAACCCTTACCTAATCTATGCATTGATGTATTTCCTTGTACTATAGGGTGGACTTCACAGGGTTCCCTAAATTTACGACACTGATGATAAAATATATAGAAAGGATCACAATTTGGTAAGTGATAAAAATGTAACGCTCTAATATAAACCAACCTTCTGGATTCCATAATGATGGAGCTGTCTCCTTATCTCTGATGACTGAGTCATTATATTCTGGGAGGGATGTTCCCCTGTAGATCCTGTCTGCACACAATATCTGTCTACACAGAGAGCCGCCATGTTTTGGGCACCGCTCATGGATCGTATCTTACAGCACAAAGATGCCACAACACAGGGATTGTTACTTCACTTGTTCAATGGTAGGAGGAGAAAACACAGGAGCCATTATGGTAGTATGGCTTCTTAGAAAGGAAGGACATATACCTTCTCTAGGGATCTGTATTCAGAGCTCATCTGACAGTTTTCCCAATGAACAGTGTATAGTTAGAAAATCACCACTAAATTAAATTCATTATGTTTGGAATAATCATCTATTGTAAATTTAAAAAGGGAAATAATAAAGACAAGAAAGGCCATGGGATCTTTTTCTGCCAATAATCTTCTAGTTCTCTCGGTATCCCCGTACAGAAACATCCTCTATTGGCAGCTGCTGCCAGACAGAATTTGAGGATTTCAAGAGAATCTATCACCAGGTTTTTGCTGCCGCATCTAAAAGCAACAATTTCAGCAATGTTTCTCATTACTGGGCTGCTTACAATTTTGATAAAATTATTTTATCTGCTGCAGATCTAGCAGTGCTCTGAATGTTGAGCCCTGTATAACTCCGCCCACACCACTGATCGGCTGCTCAATGTACACTGTGCATAGGAAAAAGACTGCCAATCAGGGGTGGGTGCAGAGCTCATAAATAAGGAGGACTACATGGCAGCAGGTTTACTAGTCCTCTAGAGATAATCTTCTGCTGATAAAAGCGTGATTTTATCAAAGCTACAGCAAACAGCTCCATAATTATGGATGCGCATTCACCAGAGACGTGTCGATGTCACATATCATGTAACTTGCGTCGCTGATTCTATTTTATCCTCTATTGAGCACTTTTGGTGAATAAAGGAAGAAGGTTGTTCACAAGTTCATTGAGATGGATTTTCTCCTGTTTAGGTTGCAGCAAACAACCCAACAAGTGACACATCCCTGGAAGCAAGGTTTCCAGCTCTAAGTTATGCTACTCTCAGATTAGGAGGCAAAATCCTGGTGACAAATTCTCTTTAAAGGGAATCTGAAACCAGGTTTTTGCTACATAATCTGAAAATGGTATGATGTAGGGACAGAGAAAATGATTCCAGCAATGTGCCACTTACTAGGCTTCTTGGTGCAGTTTTATTAAAATCCCTGTTTTCTCTTGTACAGATCTATCAGTGCTCTGAATGTTGAGCCCTGTATAACCCCTCCCACACTACTGATTGACAGCTTTCTAGGTAAATTATACTTTGCCAGAAAGCTGCTAATCATCGGTGGGGACGGAGTTATACAGAGCAGGAGGACTACATGGCATGAGGCAACTAGTCCTCTAATGATAATATCCTGCTAATAAAACAATAATTTTATTGAAACTACAGCAAGCAGCCCAGTAAGTGACAACTTGCTGGAATCATGCTCTTTGCCCCTACACAATGCTGTTCTCAGATTAAACAGCAGAAACCTGCTGACAGATATTTTTGTATCTCTGGAATGTAGTCAATGTAAAATGTTGGCAAAGAAAGTACCTAGAATGGAGGGAGGAGGGGAGGAATGAAGCCACATTTGTCATGATCACTAATGGTATTGAACATCCTAACAATTAATGGTATTTGTACCTTTCTATATGAGATATATATGTTCCATGTACCATAGGGAGCAGACCATACAGTGGCCGGAAGAAGAAGTTAGCACCGAGATCATGGAGATGGAGATTATACATCTGACTCTGTAAGTGCTGAGATTTATTGAGCTAATAACAGCAAACCTCACAGATTGCACAGTGATATATAGAATTACTGCCTCCCACTGTGGACTATGACTTAGTGGGGGTTTAGGTTACACTTTACACTAAGTTACAGGGAAACATCAGAACTTGACTGGGTAGAACAATAGTGACCAGCAAGATTCAATTAAAACCCCCTACTTTACAGGGGGCTAACCACCGCTCCATGTAGGTGACTGAGGCAGTGCTGCCCCCAATACAGACATGGCTGAGAGCACTGTGGTACCTGGAATAATAGAGAGGATGCGGCACTGACCAGCACTGTGGGCTCTCCACTCTCAGGATCTGTGGGAGGACGAATGGTAGTCGGACCCCCACCGGGTCAGAGAGTGGAGCTGCGCTTGCGCAGTATGTTTCTTACATGCGCTTGCACATTGTTCATCGGCAATCTACACATGCACCGTGACGATAGATGTATATACACACACATATATATAGATATACATAATATGAGTGTGTGTGTATATATATATATATATATATATATACAGTATATATATATATATACACATATATATATAGAGAGATAAATATATATATATACCTTATTATGTATGTATATATTGACAGCTCAATTATTACATATAAATAAATGAGTATACAGTTGAAACCAGAAGTTTACATACACTATATACAAAGGCACATATACATGTTTTTCTCAATATCTAACATGAAATCAGAATAGACTTTTCCTATTTTAGGTCAATTAGAATTACCATAATTATTAATATTTGCCAAATGTCAGAATAATGAGAGAGAGAGAGAGAATGCTTTAAAGGGAACCTGTCAGCAGAATTGTGCTGAGTAACCTACACACACTGTCAGGTTGGTGCTGTTAAACTTAATAAATTTATACCTTGGTTGATGAAATCCATCTTGTACTTTTTTAATCCTTATTTTTAGTTTTGTGTTTATGATATGCTTCTGCTCTAAGACGGGGTTGGTGTTTATGGTGCTCTGATAGCAGTCTGCATTATGAATACCTAACAGGTCACTGATCCCTCACTGACCTGCCCCCTAGTTTGCATAATGAATATACTAATGTGTGTATTTGAAAAAAAAATGTTACTTCATCAAAAAGGCGGTGCCTCCAGCATCTGCACATTATCACTTGTCAGTTAGTGCCTATTATATTGTGGTGTTGAAAAGAAAAAAAAACACCATCAAAATGGCACCGTCGGCTGCGCCTGTGCATTTGCACCTATCGTGTACCAATAGATACTACTGTAAAAGAGTCGCCTCCTGCGCCATTTTGTTGTAGTGTAAAATTTTTTGGCTGTAGCAACAAGGGGTGGGCGGAGGCGTTTGCACAGTACTATCTATTGGTATGCGATAGATGCCAATGTGCAGGCGCAGCCAGCGGCGCCATTTTGATGGTAAATTTTTTTTTTTCAACACAGCAAAATAATAGGCACTAACTGACAAGTGCACAGGCCCCGTAGACGCCACCATTTTGATGAAGTGACATGTCTTTTTAAATATACACATTAATATATTCACTAAGCAAACTAGACGGCAAAAAGAAGCACAAGACGGATTTCATCAACCAAGGCATCATTTTATTAAGTATAAGGCCGGGGTCACACTGGCGAGGAATACGGACGAGTGAGAGGCGTTAAAAGCACGCATTACACATGGACAAATTATTCTCTATGGGTTTGCTCCCAACAGCCGTATATTTCTTGGGCGTATTCTACTGTCCGTGCCAATAGCAGCATGCTGCGATTGTCAGCGTACTACGCCCGTAATACGCCAATGCAAGTCTATGAGTGCACAAAAAAAAGGATTACACATGGACCACACATGTGACTTGCGAGAAATACGCACCCGGTGTCTTTTATAAAAGCTGGCAATTCAGTGCGCTATACAGTAAACTCACACTGACAGGTTTAATAAAGAAATGAAAGAATAGATACAGTATATACACATAGAATACATATATATACATACAAACATACATGTCATTGTGACAAACATATATATATATATATATATACAGTATATATATATATATATATATATATATATATATATTATATTTCACAGAGTTCTTCATAGCAGAATAGCCGCTAATTAAATTGGCGGCTTCTATCAAATCATTCACCAACCCGACATGAAATTACACATGGTTTACATTCAGTAAAGCATTTCATTTCATGTATTTTTATATGTCCCTGACTAATAATTAGATGAGGGTTTGTGTGCAAAATTTGGGAGTTCTAGTTGTTATTTTAAGAAGTTAATTCGTTGTTAAAAAATGCGTGGGCTTCCCATTGCCCTATAGTGGTGGCGAGTGGTTTAATCTAACAAAGGGTTAATGTCACCATTCGATTGTAAGGTGACATTAACCCTTTGTTAGATTAACCCATTCGCCACCGCTACAGGGCAAAGGGAAGCCCACACATTTTTTAACAACGAATTAACCCCTTTAAATAACAACTACAACTCACAAATTTTGCACACAAACCCTCATCTAATTATTAGTCTGGGACATATTCAAAAACATGAAATGAAATACTTTACTGAATGTAAACCAGGTGTCATTTCATGTCGGGTTGGGGAATGATTTGAAAGAAGCCGGCAATTTAATTAGCGGCTATTCTGCTATGAAGAACTCTGTGAAATATAAATATATATATATATATATGTTTGTCTCAATGACTTGTGTGTATATATATATATATATGTATTCTATGTGTCTATATCTATTATTTTGTTTCTGTTAGAAACTCTGTCATAGGGCTCCATTATATGTCCATTTTGCAAGGCGGCGAGAAAATCTCGCCATACGGATTGCATACGGATGCCATACGGATTACATACAGATGCAGACATGCACAAAATATGCAACCACACCTTGCTTACAGATGACATACGGAGCACTATTTAGGGGTCATTCATCCGTATTACGCATGTAAACTACGGACCGTATTTTGCATCGGTTAGTGTGACCCCGGCCTAATGGTGCAGACTTGACACTGTCTGTAGGTTACTGAGCACAATCCTGCTGACAGGTTACCTTTAAGGCATTTTTATTGCTTACTGCAAAGTCAAAAGTTTATATACATTTAATTAGTATTTGGTACCATTGCCCTTAAACTAAATGACTTAGATCAAATATTTGGGATATCGTTCCACAAGCTTTTCCCAATAGTTGGTTGGAATTTGGGCCCATTCCTCCTGACAAAACTAGTTTAACTGATCCAGGTTTGTAAGTGGCCTTGCTCACACAGTGCTATGAATATGTGCACTAATCCCTGCATAATGTACAGTATATATGTTCCGTACTATTTCGTGCCTATTGCATACATTCTCTGTACTATTCCCTGCTTAGTGCATATATTCTCCACACTATTGTCTGCCTGTTGCATATATTCTCCACACTATTCCCTGCTTATTGAATATATTCTTTGCACTATTCCCTGCTTAGTGCATATATTCTCCTCACTATTCCCTGCCTAGAGCATATTTTATCTGCACTAATCCCTGCCTAGTGCATATATTCTCTGCACTATTCCCTGCCTAGTGCATATATTCTCTGCACTCTTTCCTGCCTAGTGCATATATTCTCCACACTATTACCTGCCAAGTGCATATATTCTCTGCACTAATCCCTGCCTAGAGCATATATTCTCAACACTCTTTGCTACCTAGTGCACATATTCTCCACACTATTCCCTGCCTAGAGCATATATTTTCTGCACTCTTTCCTGCCTAGTGCATATATTCTCCACACTATTACCTGCCTAGTGCATATATTCTCTGCACTATTCCCTGCTTAGTGTATATATTCTCCTCACTATTCCCTGCCTAGAGCATATATTCTCTGCACTAATCCCTGCCTAGTGCATATATTCTCTGCACTCTTTCCTGCCTAGTGCACATTTTCTCCACACTATTACCTGCCTAGTGCATATATTCTCCGCACTAATCCCTGCCTAGTGCATATATTCTCTGCATTCTTTCCTGCCTAGTGCATATATTCTCCACACTATTACCTGCCAAGTGCATATATTCTCTGCACTAATCCCTGCCTAGAGCATATATTGTCAACACTCTTTGCTACCTAGTGCACATATTCTCCACACTATTCCCTGCCTAGAGCATATATTCTCTGCACTCTTTCCTGCCTAGTGCATATATTCTCCACACTATTACCTGCCTAGTGCATATATTCTCTGCACTATTCCCTGCTTAGTGTATATATTCTCCTCACTATTCCCTGCCTAGAGCATATATTCTCTGCACTAATCCCTGCCTAGTGCATATATTCTCTGCACTCTTTCCTGCCTAGTGCACATTTTCTCCACACTATTACCTGCCTAGTGCATATATTCTCCACACTATTCCCTGCCTAGTGCATATATTCTCTGCACTCTTTCCTGCCTAGTGCATATATTCTCCACACTATTACCTGCCAAGTGCATATATTCTCTGCACTAATCCCTGCCTAGAGCATATTTTATCTGCACTAATCCCTGCCTAGTGCATATATTCTCTGCACTATTCCCTGCCTAGTGCATATATTCTCTGCACTCTTTCCTGCCTAGTGCATATATTCTCCACACTATTACCTGCCAAGTGCATATATTCTCTGCACTAATCCCTGCCTAGAGCATATATTCTCAACACTCTTTGCTACCTAGTGCACATATTCTCCACACTATTCCCTGCCTAGAGCATATATTCTCTGCACTCTTTCCTGCCTAGTGCATATATTCTCCACACTATTACCTGCCTAGTGCATATATTCTCTGCACTATTCCCTGCTTAGTGTATATATTCTCCTCACTATTCCCTGCCTAGAGCATATATTCTCTGCACTAATCCCTGCCTAGTGCATATATTCTCTGCACTCTTTCCTGCCTAGTGCACATTTTCTCCACACTATTACCTGCCTAGTGCATATATTCTCTGCACTAATCCCTGCCTAGTGCATATATTCTCTGCACTCTTTCCTGCCTAGTGCATATATTCTCCACACTATTACCTGCCTAGTGCATATATTCTCTGCACTATTCCCTGCTTAGTGTATATATTCTCCTCACTATTCCCTGCCTAGAGCATATATTCTCTGCACTAATCCCTGCCTAGTGCATATATTCTCTGCACTCTTTCCTGCCTAGTGCACATTTTCTCCACACTATTACCTGCCTAGTGCATATATTCTCTGCACTAATCCCTGCCTGGTGCACATATTCTCCACACGATTTCATGCCTAGTGCATATATTCTCCACACTATTCCCTGCCTAGTGCATATATTCTCTGCACTAATCCCTGCCTAGTGCACATATTCTCCACACTATTCCCTGCCTAGTGCAGATATTCTCCACACTATTGTCTGCCTAGTGCAGATATTCTCATCACTTTTCCCTGCCAAGTGCATATGTTATCTGCGCTCATCCCTGCCAGTCAGGGTACAGCTTGTATAAGAGTTTCAATTTGGTGTGGCCTGTAAATAACTCCACACACAGCCATTAATGTGTAAACCGCTGGTAACAATAGTGAGCACACCTCTAAGTGAAAATGGCCAAATTGTGCCCTAAGTGTCAATATTTTGTGTGGCCACCATTATTTTAAAGCATTGCCTTTACTCTCTTGGGCATGGAGTTCACTAGAACTTCACAGATTGTCACTGGAATCCTTTTCCACTCCTCCATGACAACATAACGGAGCTGGTGGATGTTGGAGACCTTGCACTCCTCCACCTTTGTTTGAAGATGCCATGCAGAAGTTCAGTAGGGTTTTGGTCTGGTGACATGCTTGGTCAGTCCAGCTCCTTTACCCTCAGTTTCTTTAGCAAGGCAGTGGTCATGTTAGAGGTGTGTTTGGGGTAATTATCATGTTGAAATACTGCCCTGCGACCCAGTTTCTGAAGAGAGGGGATCATGTACTGTGAAATACTGAAGCTGACCATGTTGGCATCCATGGTTCCCTCTGTGAACTATAGCTGCCCACAGATGGCAGCACTCATGCAGCCCCAAACCATGACACTCCCACCATCATGCTTGACTGTAGGTCTTTGTACTCCTCACCTGGTTGCTGCCACACACTTGACACCATCTGAACCAAATATGTTTATGTTGGTCTCAGCCCGCAGGACTTAATTCCAGTAATCCATCTCTTAGTCTGCTTGTCTTTAGCAGTGTTTGCAGGCTTTCTTGTGCATTATCTTTAGAAGAGGCTTCCTTATGGGATGACAGCCATGCAGACGAATTTGATGCAGTGTGCGTCATATGGTTTGAGCACTGACAGGCTGACCCACCACTCCTGTAACCTCTGCAGTAACGCTGGCAGCACTAATATGTCTATGTTGAAAGGACAGCTAATGGATATGATGGTGAGCACATGTACTCAACTCGTTTGTTCAACTATGGCGAGGACAGTTCTGAGTGGAACCTGTCTTGTTTAACTGCTGTATGGTTTTGCCCACGATGCTGCAGCTCAGTTTCAGGTTGTTGGCAATCTTCTTACAGCCTAGGCCATCTTTTAGTAGAGCAATAATCGATTTTTACAGATCCTCATAGAGTTTCATTGCCCTGAGGAGCCAGGTTGAACTTCCATTTACCAGTATGAGAATGTGTGAGAGCGATAACACCAAATCTAACCCACCTGTCACCCATTCACACCTGAGATCTTGTAACACTAATGAGTTACGTGAAACTGGGGAGGGAAAATACTAAACTAGGAACAACTTAGCCATTTCACTTAGGGGCGTACTCAATTTTGTTGAAAGCGATTTAGATACTAATGGCTGCGTGTTGAGTTATGTAGAGGAAATGCCACATTTATACAAGCTGTACTACTTTATTTTGAAGATTTGACACCTTGATACATTGTTGTCCCATGAAAACAAAGTATTTACAAAAATGTAAGGAGTGCACTCACTTTTGTGATATACTGTAGGTCCTGAGGATAGCATATCAATATCTTGTAGCTTGAATGCGCTTTAAAATTGTTTGTTATATCCAAACTCTATAAAGGAAAACCGAGATATACTGCCAGCCGCAGCCCGAGATATACTGCCAGCCGCAGCCCGAGATATACTGCCAGCCGCAGCCCGAGATATACTGCCAGCCGCAGCCCGAGATATACTGCCAGCCGCAGCCCGAGATATACTGCCAGCCGCAGCCCGAGATATACTGCCAGCCGCAGCCCGAGATATACTGCCAGCCGCAGCCCGAGATATACTGCCAGCCGCAGCCCGAGATATACTGCCAGCCGCAGCCCGAGATATACTGCCAGCCGCAGCCCGAGATATACTGCCAGCCGCAGCCCGAGATATACTGCCAGCCGCAGCCCGAGATATACTGCCAGCCGCAGCCCGAGATATACTGCCAGCCGCAGCCCGAGATATACTGCCAGCCGCAGCCCGAGATATACTGCCAGCCGCAGCCCGAGATATACTGCCAGCCGCAGCCCGAGATATACTGCCAGCCGCAGCCCGAGATATACTGCCAGCCGCAGCCCGAGATATACTGCCAGCCGCAGCCCGAGATATACTGCCAGCCGCAGCCCGAGATATACTGCCAGCCGCAGCCCGAGATATACTGCCAGCCGCAGCCCGAGATATACTGCCAGCCGCAGCCCGAGATATACTGCCAGCCGCAGCCCGAGATATACTGCCAGCCGCAGCCCGAGATATACTGCCAGCCGCAGCCCGAGATATACTGCCAGCCGCAGCCCGAGATATACTGCCAGCCGCAGCCCGAGATATACTGCCAGCCGCAGCCCGAGATATACTGCCAGCCGCAGCCCGAGATATACTGCCAGCCGCAGCCCGAGATATACTGCCAGCCGCAGCCCGAGATATACTGCCAGCCGCAGCCCGAGATATACTGCCAGCCGCAGCCCGAGATATACTGCCAGCCGCAGCCCGAGATATACTGCCAGCCGCAGCCCGAGATATACTGCCAGCCGCAGCCCGAGATATACTGCCAGCCGCAGCCCGAGATATACTGCCAGCCGCAGCCCGAGATATACTGCCAGCCGCAGCCCGAGATATACTGCCAGCCGCAGCCCGAGATATACTGCCAGCCGCAGCCCGAGATATACTGCCAGCCGCAGCCCGAGATATACTGCCAGCCGCAGCCCGAGATATACTGCCAGCCGCAGCCCGAGATATACTGCCAGCCGCAGCCCGAGATATACTGCCAGCCGCAGCCCGAGATATACTGCCAGCCGCAGCCCGAGATATACTGCCAGCCGCAGCCCGAGATATACTGCCAGCCGCAGCCCGAGATATACTGCCAGCCGCAGCCCGAGATATACTGCCAGCCGCAGCCCGAGATATACTGCCAGCCGCAGCCCGAGATATACTGCCAGCCGCAGCCCGAGATATACTGCCAGCCGCAGCCCGAGATATACTGCCAGCCGCAGCCCGAGATATACTGCCAGCCGCAGCCCGAGATATACTGCCAGCCGCAGCCCGAGATATACTGCCAGCCGCAGCCCGAGATATACTGCCAGCCGCAGCCCGAGATATACTGCCAGCCGCAGCCCGAGATATACTGCCAGCCGCAGCCCGAGATATACTGCCAGCCGCAGCCCGAGATATACTGCCAGCCGCAGCCCGAGATATACTGCCAGCCGCAGCCCGAGATATACTGCCAGCCGCAGCCCGAGATATACTGCCAGCCGCAGCCCGAGATATACTGCCAGCCGCAGCCCGAGATATACTGCCAGCCGCAGCCCGAGATATACTGCCAGCCGCAGCCCGAGATATACTGCCAGCCGCAGCCCGAGATATACTGCCAGCCGCAGCCCGAGATATACTGCCAGCCGCAGCCCGAGATATACTGCCAGCCGCAGCCCGAGATATACTGCCAGCCGCAGCCCGAGATATACTGCCAGCCGCAGCCCGAGATATACTGCCAGCCGCAGCCCGAGATATACTGCCAGCCGCAGCCCGAGATATACTGCCAGCCGCAGCCCGAGATATACTGCCAGCCGCAGCCCGAGATATACTGCCAGCCGCAGCCCGAGATATACTGCCAGCCGCAGCCCGAGATATACTGCCAGCCGCAGCCCGAGATATACTGCCAGCCGCAGCCCGAGATATACTGCCAGCCGCAGCCCGAGATATACTGCCAGCCGCAGCCCGAGATATACTGCCAGCCGCAGCCCGAGATATACTGCCAGCCGCAGCCCGAGATATACTGCCAGCCGCAGCCCGAGATATACTGCCAGCCGCAGCCCGAGATATACTGCCAGCCGCAGCCCGAGATATACTGCCAGCCGCAGCCCGAGATATACTGCCAGCCGCAGCCCGAGATATACTGCCAGCCGCAGCCCGAGATATACTGCCAGCCGCAGCCCGAGATATACTGCCAGCCGCAGCCCGAGATATACTGCCAGCCGCAGCCCGAGATATACTGCCAGCCGCAGCCCGAGATATACTGCCAGCCGCAGCCCGAGATATACTGCCAGCCGCAGCCCGAGATATACTGCCAGCCGCAGCCCGAGATATACTGCCAGCCGCAGCCCGAGATATACTGCCAGCCGCAGCCCGAGATATACTGCCAGCCGCAGCCCGAGATATACTGCCAGCCGCAGCCCGAGATATACTGCCAGCCGCAGCCCGAGATATACTGCCAGCCGCAGCCCGAGATATACTGCCAGCCGCAGCCCGAGATATACTGCCAGCCGCAGCCCGAGATATACTGCCAGCCGCAGCCCGAGATATACTGCCAGCCGCAGCCCGAGATATACTGCCAGCCGCAGCCCGAGATATACTGCCAGCCGCAGCCCGAGATATACTGCCAGCCGCAGCCCGAGATATACTGCCAGCCGCAGCCCGAGATATACTGCCAGCCGCAGCCCGAGATATACTGCCAGCCGCAGCCCGAGATATACTGCCAGCCGCAGCCCGAGATATACTGCCAGCCGCAGCCCGAGATATACTGCCAGCCGCAGCCCGAGATATACTGCCAGCCGCAGCCCGAGATATACTGCCAGCCGCAGCCCGAGATATACTGCCAGCCGCAGCCCGAGATATACTGCCAGCCGCAGCCCGAGATATACTGCCAGCCGCAGCCCGAGATATACTGCCAGCCGCAGCCCGAGATATACTGCCAGCCGCAGCCCGAGATATACTGCCAGCCGCAGCCCGAGATATACTGCCAGCCGCAGCCCGAGATATACTGCCAGCCGCAGCCCGAGATATACTGCCAGCCGCAGCCCGAGATATACTGCCAGCCGCAGCCCGAGATATACTGCCAGCCGCAGCCCGAGATATACTGCCAGCCGCAGCCCGAGATATACTGCCAGCCGCAGCCCGAGATATACTGCCAGCCGCAGCCCGAGATATACTGCCAGCCGCAGCCCGAGATATACTGCCAGCCGCAGCCCGAGATATACTGCCAGCCGCAGCCCGAGATATACTGCCAGCCGCAGCCCGAGATATACTGCCAGCCGCAGCCCGAGATATACTGCCAGCCGCAGCCCGAGATATACTGCCAGCCGCAGCCCGAGATATACTGCCAGCCGCAGCCCGAGATATACTGCCAGCCGCAGCCCGAGATATACTGCCAGCCGCAGCCCGAGATATACTGCCAGCCGCAGCCCGAGATATACTGCCAGCCGCAGCCCGAGATATACTGCCAGCCGCAGCCCGAGATATACTGCCAGCCGCAGCCCGAGATATACTGCCAGCCGCAGCCCGAGATATACTGCCAGCCGCAGCCCGAGATATACTGCCAGCCGCAGCCCGAGATATACTGCCAGCCGCAGCCCGAGATATACTGCCAGCCGCAGCCCGAGATATACTGCCAGCCGCAGCCCGAGATATACTGCCAGCCGCAGCCCGAGATATACTGCCAGCCGCAGCCCGAGATATACTGCCAGCCGCAGCCCGAGATATACTGCCAGCCGCAGCCCGAGATATACTGCCAGCCGCAGCCCGAGATATACTGCCAGCCGCAGCCCGAGATATACTGCCAGCCGCAGCCCGAGATATACTGCCAGCCGCAGCCCGAGATATACTGCCAGCCGCAGCCCGAGATATACTGCCAGCCGCAGCCCGAGATATACTGCCAGCCGCAGCCCGAGATATACTGCCAGCCGCAGCCCGAGATATACTGCCAGCCGCAGCCCGAGATATACTGCCAGCCGCAGCCCGAGATATACTGCCAGCCGCAGCCCGAGATATACTGCCAGCCGCAGCCCGAGATATACTGCCAGCCGCAGCCCGAGATATACTGCCAGCCGCAGCCCGAGATATACTGCCAGCCGCAGCCCGAGATATACTGCCAGCCGCAGCCCGAGATATACTGCCAGCCGCAGCCCGAGATATACTGCCAGCCGCAGCCCGAGATATACTGCCAGCCGCAGCCCGAGATATACTGCCAGCCGCAGCCCGAGATATACTGCCAGCCGCAGCCCGAGATATACTGCCAGCCGCAGCCCGAGATATACTGCCAGCCGCAGCCCGAGATATACTGCCAGCCGCAGCCCGAGATATACTGCCAGCCGCAGCCCGAGATATACTGCCAGCCGCAGCCCGAGATATACTGCCAGCCGCAGCCCGAGATATACTGCCAGCCGCAGCCCGAGATATACTGCCAGCCGCAGCCCGAGATATACTGCCAGCCGCAGCCCGAGATATACTGCCAGCCGCAGCCCGAGATATACTGCCAGCCGCAGCCCGAGATATACTGCCAGCCGCAGCCCGAGATATACTGCCAGCCGCAGCCCGAGATATACTGCCAGCCGCAGCCCGAGATATACTGCCAGCCGCAGCCCGAGATATACTGCCAGCCGCAGCCCGAGATATACTGCCAGCCGCAGCCCGAGATATACTGCCAGCCGCAGCCCGAGATATACTGCCAGCCGCAGCCCGAGATATACTGCCAGCCGCAGCCCGAGATATACTGCCAGCCGCAGCCCGAGATATACTGCCAGCCGCAGCCCGAGATATACTGCCAGCCGCAGCCCGAGATATACTGCCAGCCGCAGCCCGAGATATACTGCCAGCCGCAGCCCGAGATATACTGCCAGCCGCAGCCCGAGATATACTGCCAGCCGCAGCCCGAGATATACTGCCAGCCGCAGCCCGAGATATACTGCCAGCCGCAGCCCGAGATATACTGCCAGCCGCAGCCCGAGATATACTGCCAGCCGCAGCCCGAGATATACTGCCAGCCGCAGCCCGAGATATACTGCCAGCCGCAGCCCGAGATATACTGCCAGCCGCAGCCCGAGATATACTGCCAGCCGCAGCCCGAGATATACTGCCAGCCGCAGCCCGAGATATACTGCCAGCCGCAGCCCGAGATATACTGCCAGCCGCAGCCCGAGATATACTGCCAGCCGCAGCCCGAGATATACTGCCAGCCGCAGCCCGAGATATACTGCCAGCCGCAGCCCGAGATATACTGCCAGCCGCAGCCCGAGATATACTGCCAGCCGCAGCCCGAGATATACTGCCAGCCGCAGCCCGAGATATACTGCCAGCCGCAGCCCGAGATATACTGCCAGCCGCAGCCCGAGATATACTGCCAGCCGCAGCCCGAGATATACTGCCAGCCGCAGCCCGAGATATACTGCCAGCCGCAGCCCGAGATATACTGCCAGCCGCAGCCCGAGATATACTGCCAGCCGCAGCCCGAGATATACTGCCAGCCGCAGCCCGAGATATACTGCCAGCCGCAGCCCGAGATATACTGCCAGCCGCAGCCCGAGATATACTGCCAGCCGCAGCCCGAGATATACTGCCAGCCGCAGCCCGAGATATACTGCCAGCCGCAGCCCGAGATATACTGCCAGCCGCAGCCCGAGATATACTGCCAGCCGCAGCCCGAGATATACTGCCAGCCGCAGCCCGAGATATACTGCCAGCCGCAGCCCGAGATATACTGCCAGCCGCAGCCCGAGATATACTGCCAGCCGCAGCCCGAGATATACTGCCAGCCGCAGCCCGAGATATACTGCCAGCCGCAGCCCGAGATATACTGCCAGCCGCAGCCCGAGATATACTGCCAGCCGCAGCCCGAGATATACTGCCAGCCGCAGCCCGAGATATACTGCCAGCCGCAGCCCGAGATATACTGCCAGCCGCAGCCCGAGATATACTGCCAGCCGCAGCCCGAGATATACTGCCAGCCGCAGCCCGAGATATACTGCCAGCCGCAGCCCGAGATATACTGCCAGCCGCAGCCCGAGATATACTGCCAGCCGCAGCCCGAGATATACTGCCAGCCGCAGCCCGAGATATACTGCCAGCCGCAGCCCGAGATATACTGCCAGCCGCAGCCCGAGATATACTGCCAGCCGCAGCCCGAGATATACTGCCAGCCGCAGCCCGAGATATACTGCCAGCCGCAGCCCGAGATATACTGCCAGCCGCAGCCCGAGATATACTGCCAGCCGCAGCCCGAGATATACTGCCAGCCGCAGCCCGAGATATACTGCCAGCCGCAGCCCGAGATATACTGCCAGCCGCAGCCCGAGATATACTGCCAGCCGCAGCCCGAGATATACTGCCAGCCGCAGCCCGAGATATACTGCCAGCCGCAGCCCGAGATATACTGCCAGCCGCAGCCCGAGATATACTGCCAGCCGCAGCCCGAGATATACTGCCAGCCGCAGCCCGAGATATACTGCCAGCCGCAGCCCGAGATATACTGCCAGCCGCAGCCCGAGATATACTGCCAGCCGCAGCCCGAGATATACTGCCAGCCGCAGCCCGAGATATACTGCCAGCCGCAGCCCGAGATATACTGCCAGCCGCAGCCCGAGATATACTGCCAGCCGCAGCCCGAGATATACTGCCAGCCGCAGCCCGAGATATACTGCCAGCCGCAGCCCGAGATATACTGCCAGCCGCAGCCCGAGATATACTGCCAGCCGCAGCCCGAGATATACTGCCAGCCGCAGCCCGAGATATACTGCCAGCCGCAGCCCGAGATATACTGCCAGCCGCAGCCCGAGATATACTGCCAGCCGCAGCCCGAGATATACTGCCAGCCGCAGCCCGAGATATACTGCCAGCCGCAGCCCGAGATATACTGCCAGCCGCAGCCCGAGATATACTGCCAGCCGCAGCCCGAGATATACTGCCAGCCGCAGCCCGAGATATACTGCCAGCCGCAGCCCGAGATATACTGCCAGCCGCAGCCCGAGATATACTGCCAGCCGCAGCCCGAGATATACTGCCAGCCGCAGCCCGAGATATACTGCCAGCCGCAGCCCGAGATATACTGCCAGCCGCAGCCCGAGATATACTGCCAGCCGCAGCCCGAGATATACTGCCAGCCGCAGCCCGAGATATACTGCCAGCCGCAGCCCGAGATATACTGCCAGCCGCAGCCCGAGATATACTGCCAGCCGCAGCCCGAGATATACTGCCAGCCGCAGCCCGAGATATACTGCCAGCCGCAGCCCGAGATATACTGCCAGCCGCAGCCCGAGATATACTGCCAGCCGCAGCCCGAGATATACTGCCAGCCGCAGCCCGAGATATACTGCCAGCCGCAGCCCGAGATATACTGCCAGCCGCAGCCCGAGATATACTGCCAGCCGCAGCCCGAGATATACTGCCAGCCGCAGCCCGAGATATACTGCCAGCCGCAGCCCGAGATATACTGCCAGCCGCAGCCCGAGATATACTGCCAGCCGCAGCCCGAGATATACTGCCAGCCGCAGCCCGAGATATACTGCCAGCCGCAGCCCGAGATATACTGCCAGCCGCAGCCCGAGATATACTGCCAGCCGCAGCCCGAGATATACTGCCAGCCGCAGCCCGAGATATACTGCCAGCCGCAGCCCGAGATATACTGCCAGCCGCAGCCCGAGATATACTGCCAGCCGCAGCCCGAGATATACTGCCAGCCGCAGCCCGAGATATACTGCCAGCCGCAGCCCGAGATATACTGCCAGCCGCAGCCCGAGATATACTGCCAGCCGCAGCCCGAGATATACTGCCAGCCGCAGCCCGAGATATACTGCCAGCCGCAGCCCGAGATATACTGCCAGCCGCAGCCCGAGATATACTGCCAGCCGCAGCCCGAGATATACTGCCAGCCGCAGCCCGAGATATACTGCCAGCCGCAGCCCGAGATATACTGCCAGCCGCAGCCCGAGATATACTGCCAGCCGCAGCCCGAGATATACTGCCAGCCGCAGCCCGAGATATACTGCCAGCCGCAGCCCGAGATATACTGCCAGCCGCAGCCCGAGATATACTGCCAGCCGCAGCCCGAGATATACTGCCAGCCGCAGCCCGAGATATACTGCCAGCCGCAGCCCGAGATATACTGCCAGCCGCAGCCCGAGATATACTGCCAGCCGCAGCCCGAGATATACTGCCAGCCGCAGCCCGAGATATACTGCCAGCCGCAGCCCGAGATATACTGCCAGCCGCAGCCCGAGATATACTGCCAGCCGCAGCCCGAGATATACTGCCAGCCGCAGCCCGAGATATACTGCCAGCCGCAGCCCGAGATATACTGCCAGCCGCAGCCCGAGATATACTGCCAGCCGCAGCCCGAGATATACTGCCAGCCGCAGCCCGAGATATACTGCCAGCCGCAGCCCGAGATATACTGCCAGCCGCAGCCCGAGATATACTGCCAGCCGCAGCCCGAGATATACTGCCAGCCGCAGCCCGAGATATACTGCCAGCCGCAGCCCGAGATATACTGCCAGCCGCAGCCCGAGATATACTGCCAGCCGCAGCCCGAGATATACTGCCAGCCGCAGCCCGAGATATACTGCCAGCCGCAGCCCGAGATATACTGCCAGCCGCAGCCCGAGATATACTGCCAGCCGCAGCCCGAGATATACTGCCAGCCGCAGCCCGAGATATACTGCCAGCCGCAGCCCGAGATATACTGCCAGCCGCAGCCCGAGATATACTGCCAGCCGCAGCCCGAGATATACTGCCAGCCGCAGCCCGAGATATACTGCCAGCCGCAGCCCGAGATATACTGCCAGCCGCAGCCCGAGATATACTGCCAGCATTAAAAAATAACATTCTAATGTATTAATAAAGCTAGTTTCACCTCTATTGAATTTATGACACCCTGAATTTCACTTTATTGCCTGCACGGAGTTTGATTACATGCTGCTCCCCACACTAGGCAAATTGCTCTGCTTTTTTTCCCCTAAACTCTCCTCCAGCGCTGCCCTCTTCCCACGCACTACACAATCATTGGCTTTTAAGATTAGTGCTGGGGCAGATACTATCATTCATTCCAGCACTGAAACTGACTGAGTAGTGATCCTGTGCTTCCATCTGTGGCAGTTCAGCACCGATCACTACACCTCACACCACAATGGTGATAGCACTGTCACATGTCCTCTATTACTCATGGGTGTAATGATTGCAATTACAGAGGGTGCAACCGGGTCCATACTGAAGGGGGACCCCCACGTCAGGTGTATGTGCATCCAAGTGTGTTGCACCGTGGAGATAGCAGCTGACAGTGACGTGCACGGCAGGAACGTTATCCCATAAACACATGCTGAAGCAAAATGATGTTTAGTTACAGCATAGATCAAGCTGCCAAACTTCTCTTCATGCCTCTGATACAGGTGAGGAGGGTCACATTGCGACCCCTGCAGTGGTGGGACAAGTTCTGATTTTTTTTTCAGTCTGCTTGTCGTGGTACCCAGGGGATGTGTTGTGACCCTAATCACTTTATTTCTGCTGCTATGTCATGTAGCAGCAGCTTACAATGATTTTATGCTGCACAACCTGTGCCATGGCCAAAATCATTGTGTAACCCAGAATCAGTATATAATGCAGTGTACTGTAAAGCCGAATAAAAAGATTTACAGGACTCCATGGGAATCCAGTTAGGGTCATGGAAAGTTACACATTTGGTCAAGAAATAGTACACTCTTGTATTACATGCCACATTCAGCCAGGATGCTTGTGTCAGAATAATCAAGTCTGTGTATTATGCACTGATATATATATATATATATATATGGACACATGTATGCAGCTGTTTTTCATATAGAAATGTAACCATATGAATATAGATTGATGTAGATACATGGCAAAAAAAAAAAAAATATAGCAGCACTCCAGGCATGAGATCGTGAAATAAACTGTGGTCTTTATTCACCCAGATATGCGCGACATTTCAACTTTTCAAACTGTGAACCTTTCTCAAGCCATCAACATTCACAGAGTATAAGCACAGTACATATAGGTTACACTGTATAATCAGTGATCAATCAATATACATCAGGAAAGAATAGTTGATATGTACAGGGCCGGCTCCAGGTTTTCATGGGCCCTGGGGAAATGGTCTCAGTGGGTCCCTTTAAGACATACCACGATACACAGATACGGCAGAGAAATATAGGTATAGAACAATGCCAAAGATTTACTTCTTACATTACATGAGTAATAACTATTTAGCTCAGAAACCGGACAGTTTAGTCCTCTATACAGTATTATTATTTATTTATATAGCACCATTGATTCCATGGTGCTGTACATGAGAAGGGGTTACATACAAATTACAGATATCACTTACAGTAAACTAACAATGACAGACTGATACAGAGGGGAGAGGACCCTGCCCTTTCGGGCTTACATGCTACAGGATGGTGGGGAAGGAGACAGTAGGTTGGTGGGTTACAGCAGTTCCGGTGTTGGGCTCCAGTATTATGGGTTCCACATAGCTCTCCATACAGGATCGTGGGCCCCATATAATGCTCCAGTATATGATGGGCCCCATACAATGCTCCAGTATATATGAGTCCAATATATTGCACCAAGCGTAAAAAAAATGAAATGCTCACCTCTCCTCGCTGGCCGCTGCTCTGCTCCAGACTCCTCAGCATTGCAGTCGTCCGGCTTTTTGCACTGTGACTGTTCAGAGAAGAGGGAGCACACTAGTCACATCATCGCACCATCTGACCTGAAACATCCCAGAGTGAGAAGATGTGGAAGACACTGCAGCGGAAGAACAGGGAGAGGTAAGTATTACTAGTACTTGGGCCCTAAGCAAGCGGGGGGGCCAACTTGTGGGTGCTGGCACCGGTCCCCATAGCGTGCTGGTGTCCCCAATGGTGAGTGGGCCCCCCAGCCTGCTCAGGGCCCTGACACTTACCCAAGAGCTGACGCTGGCCCTGCATATGTATACAGTGCAATAATATCAATCTCCTCATGAGTCATTAAGCATATAACAATAACTGATTTTCATCCTGTGCCAGTTCACAGGTATTGTGCATATAATATTAAAACCTTAATTGCTTGATAGAGATAATGTGATAACACAAGTGTTATAATTAATGATTGCTCATATAACTGCTGACGGTAGTAATATACATAGAATGTGCTCTAGGCTCAAGTGTGATGTCAGTGATCCCAGCTACTCACTACACCAGGGGCCTAGAGGTGGAGGGGGCACGCCAACACCAACGACTATATCAGCTGGATGCAAGTCCTTGGAGCCACATTCTGCTGAAATGTTTTGTGGTGCAGGGGACCCGCTGGCTCACTGAGCTGCAATACATGCCAGTGGCCTATCAGAGACTGGTAGCTGACGTCGGCGTGCCCGTGACTGGTGACACATGGCATCGACATCATGCACCATGGCGAGGATGCTGAAGTCAACTGCAGCGGCTGTAGAAGCGAACACCAGGCAGCGTAGGGGGAAGACGAGTAGTATTTTTTTATGTATTGGAGAACAGAACACATTATCCCAGGAAGGGGCACACTATCCCAGGAATGGTCCCAGTATGGGGGACATTATCCCAGGAAGGGGCACACTATCCCAGGAATGGTCCCAGTATGGGGGACATTATCCCAGGAAGGGGCACACTATCCCAGGAATGGTCCCAGTATGGGGGACATTATCCCAGGAAGGGGCATCCCTGATTACGTACCATCCTCTTTAGTTATGTATGGGACAGTCCCCTAATATGTTGCGTCCTCTGTTTTTATGTACATTATTGTCCCATTATTACAAAGTATTATATCTTCTTATATATAGCACCGTTCTTTACATATTGCTTTCTTGTTATTTTTGTTAATCACAGCGCTCTCTCTTTACTACAGTGTCCTCTCTTGTTAGATATAACATGACTGCTGATGGTGCAACATCTCACCAGTTAATCATACTTTGCTATCAGAAAAGAAGCTTTACCAACTTCCATCAGCAATCACTTCAGTTTTTATATAACAAGAGTGGATACTATAATAAAACAGGATGCTCTAAATAACGAGATTCCGATATGTAAGGGATGGTGCTGTACATAAGAGGGCATCATGTAATAGGGGACAGTAATATTCATATTGAGAGGAGACAAATATCTGTAGCTTGGTTGCCATAAACATAGAGGGGCCCAAACATTTTTTTTGCACAGGGGCCCCAAGCTGTCAGTGTACACCCCGGCACTGACTGATTTGCACATGCTCTCTTCTCTCCATCAAGTTGTGTGGCGCCATATTAGATCAGGGAGCTGCCCTCAATCTGTGCATGTCTACTGCACTCAGTTATATGTACCTGCCATATTGGAGTGGGGAATGCTCACACTCCGGCACAGGCTGTATAAGCTTGTAGATAATTTGAAGATTGCTCTGGTTTCTCAATAGTAAAATATAGGCAAAATAAGCAGAATTACAGATATATCTAGTATATAAAAAAGATGGTATGGAAGTAATAAATAATAGTATAGGAAGAAGAGCCACCTTGTTTGAACAGGGACCTATGTGAACAAAGGGCAATGGCCACATAGCAGATGGAAACTGCAGATACATTGAATCTATCCAGTCTGTTTCTGGTATAAGAAGAAATGGGTGCCATTCGTGGCAGACTACTAGTTAGTATCCAGATGGTTGTCTGTATCTCTCACCCATTATATGTATTATAATTTAGTGCTGTCTACCAAATTGACAGACACCCATCTATGGGTCTCATCCCTCCAGTGTGACAAAGGATGGGCCATGTATATATGGAGGATACTGGGTCGATACTCTGAAGCGTGCTCTCGTTTGCAGTGTCAGTTTTGTATAGTGCTGCTTTCTTTAGAGGATACTTTAAGCGATATAGATCTATATTTCTATGAGTGCATAAATACTATTATATAAACCCACACAATGAAGGATTTCTTACTATCAGACATTAGGTAGCATTCACACAGGCAGGGCTGTCACCAGGAATTTTGGAGCCCCATATTCTACAGTCCCCTGCCCAGTCTTGGAAAAACTCCACTTCTGCATCACGTCCTCACCAATCACACATTAGTAGTTCCCATCGAACACCAGATCACATACAGCCATCGATTTTTTAAGCCCCACCACAAGGAAGACTCTTTTGATCGGGCCCTACTCTATTAAACATTTCTTAAAATATTCAATGCTCTTTAGGTACATTTTTAAAAATGACTAATACCACATACAAGGAACAAATTCTGTCATACCATGGCTGGACCACATATTACCACAATATAATGACCAAATAATATTACATACAAGGGATAAATGCCACCACACCATGACCAGACCACATAGTGACCAGATACTACAATACTGATCATTAATTTAAAAAAACACAATACTAATATTACCATAAGGGCCATTATACCAAAGAGCTCTGTATATACAGTAGTGTAAGTATACAGGTAATACAGGGATCACCAGTGACATTATACACAGTCCCACTGTCTAGTCTTGGAAAAACTCCACTTCTGCACCATGTCCTCACCATTCACACTTTTAGGGTATGTTTCCATGGTCCGGAAACATTCACTATTTGCTGTGGATTGGACGCTGCGTACAGCTGCAGCATCCAAATGTTACAGCATATTGGAGGGGATTTTATGAAATCCTGTCTCCACTATGCGTGCAGGGCTGCATCCGGCGGCCCTGCGTATATGGACATGCAGTGCGTCTTTCCTGACCGCAGCATGTCTATTTATCTTGTGGAGACGCTCCATCTCCGCAAGATACAGTCATGTGTTAAAGTTTGGGCACCCCTATTAATGTTAACCTTTTTTCTTTCTAACAATTTTGGTTTTTGCAACAGCTATTTCAGTTTCATATATCTAATAACTGATGGACTCAGTTATATTTCTGGATTCAAATGAGGTTTATTGTTCTAACAGAAAATGTGCAATCTGCATTTAAACAAAATTTGACCGGTGCAAAAGTATGGGCACCCTTATCATTTTCTTGATTTGAACACTCCTAACTACTTTTTACTGACTTACTGAAGCACTAAATTGGTTTTGTAACCTCATTGAGCTTTGAACTTCATAGCCAGGTGTATCAAATCATGAGAAAAGGTATTTAAGGTGGCCACTTGCAAGTAGTTCTCCTATTTGATTCTCCTGTGAAGAGTGGCATCATGGGCTCCTCAAAACAACTCTCAAATGATCTGAAAACAAAGATTATTCAACATAGCTTTTCAGGGGAAGGATACAAAAAGTTGTCTCAGAGATTTAACCTGTCAATTTCCACTGTGAGGAACATAGTAAGGAAATGGAAGAACACAGGTACAGTTCTTGTTAAGCCCAGAAGTGGCAGGCCAAGAAAAATATCAGAAAGGCAGAGAAGAAGAATGGTGAGAACAGTCAAGGACAATCCACAGACCACCTCCAAAGACCTGCAGCATCATCTTGCTGCAGATGGTGTCACTGTGCATCGGTCAACAATACAGCCACTTTGCACAAGGAGAAGCTGTATGGGAGAGTGATGCAAAAGAAGCCGTTTCTGCAAGCACGCCACAAGCACAGTCGCCTGAGGTATGCAAAAGCACATTTGGACAAGCCAGTTACATTTTGGAAGAAGGTCCTGTGGACTGATGAAACAAAGATTGAGTTGTTTGGTCATACAAAAAGGCGTTATGCATGGAGGCTAAAAAACACAGCATTCCAAGAAAACACTTGCTACCCACTGTAAAATTTGGTGGAGGTTCCATCATGCTTTGGGGCTGTGTGGCCAATGCTGACACTGGGAATCTTGTTAAAGTTGAGGGTCGCATGGATTCAACTCAGTATCAGCAGATTCTTGACAATAATGTGCAACAAAGTTGAAGTTATGCAGGGGATGGATATTTCAGCAAGACAATGATCCAAAACACCGCTCCAAATCTACTCAGGCATTCATGCAGAGGAACAATTACAATGTTCTGGAATGGCCATCCCAGTCCCCAGACCTGAATATCATTGAACATCTGTGGGATGATTTGAAGCGGGCTGTCCATGCTCGGCGACCATCAAACTTAACTGGAATTGTTTTGTAAACAGGAATGGTCACAAATACCTTCATCCAGGAACTCATTAATAGCTACAGGAAGCGACTAGAGGCTGTTATTTTTGCAAAAGGAGGATCTACGAAATATTAATGTCACTTTTATGTTGAGGTGCCCATACTTTTGCACCGGTCAAATTTTGTTAAAATGCAGATTGCACATTTTCTGTACAATAAACCTCATTTGAATCCAGAAATATAACTGAGTCCATCAGTTATTAGATATATGAAACTGAAATAGCTGTTGCAAAAACCAAAATTGTTATAAAGAAAAAAGGTTAACATTAATAGGGGTGCCCAAACTTTAACATATGACTGTAAATAACCCTGTCTATGGGTACGATGCGGTGATTCTGCATATGTTCAATGAACACATGCGGTATCAAGTCGCATACAAAGGGGGGCGGCACTTTGGGCAGAGCATGTTTCCGCTTTGCCCAAAGTGCTGCCAGTATGCCCCGTGGAGACATACCTTATAACAGTTACCATCTAACACCATATCACATTCACAGCCAGCAGCTTTTGTTTTGGCCAAAAGATTTTTTTAAGCCGCCACCACAAACAGCAAGGTAAACTGTTTTGGCCGGACCCTACTCTAAACTATTAAACATTTCTTAAAATACCTAATAATCTTTTTAGGTACATTTTATTTATTTTTCTGTAAGTATGTGTCAAACATTTTTTAAAATTACTAATAATACCACATTCAAAGGACAAATACCATCACACTATGACGAAACCACGTAGTGACCGAATAATACCACATAAAAGGAACAAATACTGTATTACAATAGCCGAACCACATACAGTGCCTTGCGAAAGTATTCAGCCCCCTGGAACTTTTCAACCTTTTCCCACATATCATGCTTCAAAACATAAAGATACCAAATGTAAATTTTTGGTGAAGAATCAACAACAAGTGGGACACAATTGTGAAGTTGAACGAAAGTTATTGGTTATTTTAATTTTTTGTTAAGATTCAGAAACTGAAAAGTGGGGCGTGCAATATTATTTGGCCCCTTTAACTTAATACATTGTTGCGCCACCTTTTGCTGCGATTACAGCTGCAAGTTGCTTGGGGTATGTCTGTATCAGTTTTGGTACATCGAGAGACTGAAATTCTTGCCCATTCTTCCTTGGCAAACAGCTTGCGCTCAGTGAGCTTTGATGGAGATCGTTTGTGAACAGTAGTTTTCAGCTCTTTCCATAGATTCTCGATTGTTTTCAGGTCTCGATTTTGACATTCTAACACCTGGATACGTTTATTTGTAAACCTTTCCATTGTAGATTTTGCTTCATGTTTGGGATCATTGTCTTGTGGGAAGACAAATCTCCGTCACAGTCTCAGGTCTTTTCAGACTCCCAACAGGTTTTCTTCAAGAATGGTCCTGTATTTGGCTCCATCCATCTTCCCATCAAATTTAACCATCTTCCCTGTCCCTGCTGAAGAAAAGCAGGCCCAAACCATGATGCTACCACCACAAGCCATGATCCTGCCACCACCATGTTTGACGGTTAGGATGGTGTGTTCATGGTGATGAGCTGTGTTGCCTTTATGCCAAAATGTTCAATTTTGGTTTCATCTGACCAGAGCACCTTCTTCCACATGTTTGGTGTGTCTCCCAGGTGGCTTGTTGCAAACTTTAAATGACACTTTTTATGGATATCTTTGAGAAATGGCTCTCTTCTTGCCACTCCATAAAGGCTAGATTTGTGCAGTGTATGACTGATTGTTGTCCTATGGACAGACTGTCCCACCTCCGCTATAGATCTCTGCAGTTCATCCAGAGTGATCATGGGACTCTTGGCTGCATCTCTGATCAGTCTTCTCCTTGTTTGAGATGAAAGTTTAGAGGGATAGCCGGGTCTTGGTAGATTTGCAGTGGTATGATACTCCTTCCATTTCAATATGATCGCTTGCACAGTGCTCCTTGGGATGTTTAACGTTTTGGAAATCATTTTGTATCCAAATCCAGCTTTAAACTTCTCCACAATAGTATCATGGACCTGCCTGTTGTGTTTCTTGGTCTTCATGATGCTCTCTGTGCTTCAAACAGAACCCTGAGATTATCACAGAGCAGGTGCATTTATACGGAGACTTGTTTACACACAGGTGGATTATATTTATCATCATTAATCATTTTAGGAGAACATTGGATCATTCAGGGATCCACAATGAACTTCTGGAGTGAGTTTGCTGCACTGAAAGTAAAGGGGCCTAATAATATTGCACGCCCCACTTTTCAGTTTTTGAATTTCCCCAAAAATTTAAAATAACCAATAAATTTCATCATTGTGTCCCACTTGTTGTTGATTCTTCACCAAAAATGTATATTTGGTATCTTTATGTTTTAAGCATGATATGTGGGAAAAGTTCCAGGGGGCTGAATACTTTCACAAGGCACTGTAATGTCCGAATAATATTACATACAAGGGATAAATATCGCCACACCATGACCAGACCACAGTGACCGAATACTACAAAACTCATCATTAATTAAAAAAAAAAAACCACAATACTAATATTACCATTATACACAGGAACTCTATACATAGTATGCAGTGTATAGTGTAAGTGTACAGTTAATACAGGGATCACTAGTGACATTATGCACAGGGGCTCTGTATATAGTATACAGTGTACAAGTAATACAGTGATCACCAGTGACATTATACACAGGAGCTCTGTATATAGTGTCGGTGTGCAGGTAATGGTGATCAGCAGTGACATTATAAACAGGAGCTCTGTATGTTGTATGCAATACACTGACTCATCAGTGAAATTTGTTTTTGAAGTCCTTCAACTTCTCTTTTTCTTCTTCATCCAGTGCAGACTGACATCACTTCTTCCAGCCAGGACTCGTCTCTGCAGAAAATAAGCACACAGTGCTCAATAGCTGATCACTTCCATAGCACATTCCCCAACTTCTACTCTACTATCCCAGCCCCCATATGGCAGCTTTCAGTAGAATAAAAGCTTCTTTTTACCTGGCCGCGGTCCAGCAGCATCCTCTTCCTCATTCATTTGATGCGCCAGTGCATGGCAATGACATAACATGCTGACATCAGCTGCCGGCCTCTGATTGACTGGCAGCTTTAAACTATTGCCGTGCAGAAAGCTATAGCTGTGCATAGATTTTAACTTATTGTGTGTCCTCGGACATGCGTTCCTTTACTGACCTGGCCGAATCCTGCCCCTGGAGCCCAGTAAGAAGAAGTACACCGCCCCTCTCTTTGCTTCTGCTCACCATGCTCCATACACTAGTAAGGGCAGTAATGCTCTTATGGTGGCTCTGCACACAGGCACAGGTTTCTTGTGGAATAATGTGACATTTTTTCCACAGGTTGTAAAGGACCAAAAAAACAAAACCATAAGCATAAATCCCTAGCCTTATCCAGGGGCTGACTACACAATATATACCCTGGCTACTCAGGCACGGCTGAGCTAGTCTCAGTTCGGTCAAACAAAACAGCTATTGTCCACAGTAACCAGTGATACTTGCAGTTTGGTGCACACAGCCTGTGCAGTTTCTCTTCAGCTCCACTATCACCCACTCTGGTCAGCTTTTCCCAAGCAGATTGACTAATGTGAGCACCTAGCCCGATTATATGCAGAGCAGCCAGGTGCTAATAATCAGAGCCTGCAGAGTTTGGGTTTAACCCTGTCCTATCTGGCTGTGCTACAATACTCACTGTAAGTGAATATGGATCTGTATCAGTCGTTATTCATATGGTTACATTATTCTTAGCTGCCTGTAAAACCTCACAATGCACTAAGCTGATACAGAAAAGCATAATATACACCTTAGCTGTAAAGCCGAAAAAACTGGTCAATATAGGATATGGTGATAATAATGTAAACAGTATTGATCAAGCAGTTGGTGTGTGGTAATCAAGAACAAGATGAAAAGCAGGTTCACATCCAGATTAAACAATAGTGTGACTTTATGTATTTCTATGCAGCAGCTGCTCCGCTCCTGTGTGCCGGCGGCAGCGCCTGGTGTTAATGCGAGAGACTCATGCGAGTTTCTCGCATCACATACGGTAGTGTTATCCTGGCCTAATAGTTATAGTTTATACTCAGCACATCCTTATTATAGGGGTTTTCCACCCAGTGAAAATGTTTAGTCACCAGTGCTGATTACTAAAAGAATGCAATCTTCAGATTGGACTTTATTAGGTGGTTCAAGCACTTGTCACACTTCAGTCTTTTGACGTCAGTCGAAATCTGCCCTTTTTTGAAAAAAACGGATCTTTTTTTAGCGGAATCCGTTTTTTTTCTCATAGACTTGCATTAAGGACGGATTGCAATGGATGGCCATCCATTGCATCCGTCATTTGACCGTTCCTTCGAAATTTCAGCATCCGTCGCCTGGATACAACGGACATAGTAACGTTTTTTGTCTGCGTTGAAAAGACGGATGGTGACGGATCCGTCGCAGTCCGTTGTTTGCTATAATGGATGACTATGGGCGGCAGATCCGTCACCGTCCGTCACATGACGGAATCAAGTGATGGATTCCGTTTTTTAAACTGAGCATGCCCACAAGATTTTTCATTCATTTAATTTAACTCAAAAAGCCGTTCTGGCACAGCAAAATTGTCTCTCTCTCTCCTCCTTTAAATTCCAAAATCTGCAACTTCGACGGATCCGTCAAAAAAACAGATCCGGTGCTTCAGTTTTTAGCCAATCTTCACTGGATCCATTTTTTCACACTTTGAAGGATTTTGACTGACGCCAAAAGACTGAAGTGTGAAAGAAGCCTTAAAGGGGTTGTCTAAATCCCCAAGTCTGCATTTACTCTTTGTCACTCTATATGACCGCAGACTTGTGAATCCTCACACTGTACACACTGCACACTTTGTGGATTCTTTGGTTCAGAGCTGGGAATGACGGTCAGTTGGTCTCGTGACTGCGAGTAGTCAATATGCATACACCCGGCCCAGGTACAGACTGGGACTGAAATTCAGCCCTGGCATTTGAAATCATACAGGCCCATGCTGTTCATATCCCCAAGCACCAGATGGAATATATTACTAATATTCCCCTGGATGGAGCAAAGCAAGAATTACAACATGACCAATATTTCTAATGATACCCGTGGCCTGCTGGGATAAGCGACGGAGTCGGCGACTTTGTGCTCCGTCACAACTCTTAACAGTATGGGTGTCTTGAGAACACCAATTCTGTTTACAACGTAGCAGGCAATGTTGGCCCATGACCAGACAGGCCATTCTGCTATTTGCTAGAATTGCCAGATGGCCAGTCCAGCTCTGACCCGGCCATATTCACACTTGCAATATACTTACTAGTGACATATAGCGTGAATGCAGACTCGTGGATTTAGACTAGATAACCCCTTTGAGAAAAATGGATGAGAATCTGGTTGGTAAAATCATACTTACAGTCATGTGTCAACTGCTTGAGCTCCCAGTAAAGCTGAATCCAAACATTACTCTACTCAAGTCTCAGAATGATTATTTAACCTGCAGAGGGGTGATCAGTATTACCTGACTAGACAACACGTCTAACTTGGGCTCTGTTACATGGACTAGATGGATGACTGTGATTATTCGTCCTTTAGGATGATCCCCAAGATCAGACAATAGAGCAGGTGGAGGCGTTGGTCTGCTCCTATCATCAAAATGTACCTTTCAGGTTATCCCTCAAGTACCCTCACTTGTCTTTCCTTCTTTTGAGGTCCATGCCGTCAGACTCTTCACCCCCTTCTCCATGCGAGTGGCGGTGGTATATCGTCCTCCCGGCCCCTCCCTTCAGTTCCTGGATCATTTTGCCACTTGGCTTCCACATTTTCTCTCCTGTGACATCCCTACCCTCATAATGGGAGATTTCAATATCCCCATTGCTCTTCCACTCTCCCCATCTGCTACTCACCTTTTATCTCTAACCTCCTCATTTGGCCTTTTGCAGCTTACTAATTCTCCAACGCATGAAGATGGAAACTCCCTCGACTTGGTCTTCTCTCGGCTTTGTGCAGTGGATGATTTTGCAAACTCCCCTCTCCCGCTCTCTGACCACAACCTTCTTTCATTCTCTATCAAGAACCGCCAGGCTGCTCAGGTCACCCCCACTGTCCATATTTATAGAAACATACAGGCCATTAACACCCAGAAACTTATGAAGAACTTGCAGTCTTCATTGGCCCCTATCTCCTCCCTCTCATGTCCTGATTCTGCATTGAAGCATTACAATGAAACACTTCAAAGTGCCCTGGATGAATTTGCTCCTCCTATACCTAGAACACCACAACACAGACGGCGACAACCCTGGCACACCCTGCAAACACGTTTCCTGCAGCGGTGCTCCAGGTGCGCCGAAAGTCTGTGGAGAAAATCCAACCTACCCGAAGATTTCATCCATCATAAGTTTATGCTTCGAACATACAACACTGCCCTTCACCTCTCAAAACAAACCTACTTCAACACCCTCATCACTTCACTGTCCAATAACCCTAAAGTTCTCTTTGACACTTTTCATTCTCTACTCAACCCAAGAGTACAGGCCCCAACCACGGAGCTTCGAGCTGACGATCTGGCCAATTACTTCAATGAAGAAATTGACCAGATCCAACAGGAAATTATCTCCCAATCACCTCATACCATGCACTGTCCTCCCTCCCCCACTGCATCTAGCTCACTCTCTGATTTTGAACCAGTCACAGAAGAAGAAGTAAGCAGGCTCCTTGCATCTTCTCGCCCAACCACTTGCACCAGTGACCCATTTCCGTCACATCTACTCCAGCCCCTTTCCCCTGCTGTCACCCCTCACCTAACTAAAATATTTAACCTCTCTCTCTCTTCTCTTATCTTTTCCTCCTCATTTAAGCATGCCATCATACATCCACTAGTTAAAAAACCATCCCTTGACCAAAACTGTGCCGCTAACTATAGACCTGTTTCTAATCTTCCCTTCATCTCTAAACTCCTGGAACGCCTGGTCCACTCCCGTCTTATCCGCTATCTCTCAGAAAACTCTCTTCTCGACCCTCTCCAATCCGGTTTCCGCTCTTTACACTCTACTGAAACTGCCCTCAATAAAGTCTCTAATGATCTACTAACAGCTAAATCAAAGGGTCATTACTCCATGCTAATTCTCTTGGATCTCTCTGCAGCATTCAACACTGTGGATCATCAGCTTCTCCTCACTATGCTCCATTCCATTGGCCTCAAGGACACCGTTCTCTCCTGGTTCTCCTCCTATCTCTCTGACCACTCCTTTACTGTATCTTTTGCTGGCTCCTCTTCCTCTCATCTTCCCCTTACTGTTGGGGTTCCTCAAGGATCAGTCCTAGGCCCCCTCCTCTTCTCTTTGTATACTGCCCCTATTGGTCAAACAATCAGTAGATTTGGTTTCCAGTACCATCTCTATGCTGACGACACCCAATTATACGCTTCTTCTCCTGACATCACGCCAGCCTTTCTAGAAAACACCAACAATTTTCTAAATGCTGTGTATAACATCATGTCCTCACTATGTCTGAAACTGAACCTGTCAAAGACTGAACTCCTTGTGTTTCCTCCCGCTACTAATGTACCTATACCCGACATTGCCATTTCCGTGTGTGGTTCTACTATTACTCCCCAGCAACATGCCCGCTGTCTTGGGGTCATACTTGACTCTGAGTTTTCCTTTGTCCCCCACATCCGATCACTGGCTCGCTCTTGTTATCTGCACCTCAAAAACATTTCAAGAATTCGACCCTTTCTTACTTTTGACTCTGCAAAAACTCTGACTGTTTCTCTTATTCATTCTCGTCTCGACTATTGTAACTCCCTTCTAATCGGTCTCCCTCTTACCAAACTCTCCCCCCCTCCAATCTGTCTTGAATGCTGCTGCCAGGATCATATTTCTCACCAATCGTTACACCGATGCCTCTACCTTGTGCCAGTCATTACACTGGCTACCCATTCACTCCAGAATCCAGTACAAACTTATTACCCTCACCCACAAAGCTCTTCATGGCTCAGCATCACCCTACATCTCCTTCCTTGTTTCAGTATACCATCCTACCCGCGCCCTCCATTCTGCTCATGACCTGAGGTTAGCATCCTCAATACTCAGAACCTCCTACTCCCGTCTTCAAGACTATACACGTGCTGCGCCAATTCTTTGGAATGCACTTCCCTGGTCAATACGATTAGTCCCCAATCCCCACAATTTTAAGCGTGCCCTGAAAACTCATTTATTCAGACTGGCCTACCGCCTCAACACATTAACCTAATCTATCCCTATGTGGCACAGCCAAAAGTTTTTTACCATAACCAGGTTCCCCGCATCATGTTCCCACATGCTTTATGCTTCCATTAGCCCTCTGCATCTGAACTGTTACACACTTAACATTATGGCTGGTCCATATGTGGCGCCCCTGAGGCTTCAGTCGCCACAGAGGTACTGCACCTTCTCCTAAGGTGTGGTACCCCACCATCCAGGTAGGGTGGGAACTCCCTTCCACATTCCCACACCTGCACCCCACACACAGGATAGTTCAGCAGGGACCCATCCATGCTTTATGCTGGAAAGGTCATAGGGTGCCTTTTGTTGTTCCTTGCTTCGTAACACGAAAGGTGCTGGGGAGGCGGGTGGAGTTAGATATAAAAGAGAGGGAAGGTGTAGGATTTCAGGTCAGTCCACAGAAGAAGGCAGGCAGAGTAGGAGAGAACAGCCACTCGGTGAAGAGTGGGGATCCCTGGAAGAAGGAATGGAGGAAGGAGTGCTGCAGCTGCCCCAGTGAACTGGGGCAGTGAAGGAAGAGAAGGAGAAAGAGATGTAGACTGGAGACTACAGATTCCATAAGAGAGATAGAACAGATCGGAACGAAGGAGAATAGAAGGATGGTGGGAAGCAGGTTGAGAAAGAGAGAGAACCCTTCCAGTCCAGAGCGCAAAGGCAGGGGCCCGGTCCCCGAGGTTGATTGGATCTTTATGTCCGGCAACAGACACCGGAGGAGTAGTGAGCCACCAACGCCTTACTCCCATCGCAGACTTGGGACACAACAGCACTTGGATAGTGAGCCGGGACGCAGAGCGGAGCCCCCCAAGCAGGCTACAGCTGTCTGTCATACAAGTAGAGACTAGGAACACCTAGAGAGAGGCATTCCAGGGTAACTAAGTACTGGAGTGCTTCGAACCTAAAGGCGCATTTGAGGAGTCGTTCAGTAAGGCACATATTGGCGGAGTGTGGAGAGGAGAATACTATCCTGCCTGGAGGTTGACTGGGGCCCTGACCTGAAGAACACAGTGCGGAGGCAGGCAGTTGTGTGAACTGCAAGCAGTGAGTAAAGCTTTGGAACCGCATACTCTGGTGTCCTCCAGTTATTCCAGCACCGCTACACCTGGGTACCAGCATCTATACTATTCTGCGCCTCTCCTCATCCATTGCACCTACACTGCCCTGGGACTACAGCTCCACCTGTGGAGAGCTACATCATCTTTGCTGCACCACACCATCAGTCCCAGTGGATCTGCACGCAGCGTTGGCTTAACATCTTGCTTGCCAAACACCACAGGTGGCGTCACGAACTATTCCAATAAACTTTAACATCATTAACATCACCGCCATTGATATTGGTCACCCAGGGCCACGGAACGGGTCACCACTGCTGTGACACATTCCCCCTGACACCAGCCCGGTACCGAGTACCCCGCTGCCCTGGGTGTGAGGGGCGACCCACATACAATCAGGGTAACTGTTACCACCCACCTTTCGTGTCTCCCCTTTTTTCCTCATAGATTGTAAGCTTGCGAGCAGGGCCCTCATTCCCCTTGGTATCTGTTATGATCTATGTGATTATTGTTATGCTGTAATGTATATTGTCTGTACAAGTCCCCTCTGAAATGTAAAATGCTGCGGAATATGTCGACGCTATAGAAATAAAATTTATTATTATTATTATTATTATCTTTTTTCACCTTTGATCAGAAGCCTGTCTAACTGAAATATTATTGTGAAACCAGCATTCTTAAAAGGGGTTGTCAACATTTTTCACAGTGTGTCACTCTATATGACTGCAGATTTGGGAATCCTCCCAGCAGGTGCAGCTGTCAGGATTTTACGGTGCTGAGACCAAGCGGCCATATGCGATACGCATATATCAGGCCACATTGTGAGACACATCTGGCCTCGTTCAATACAAGTACTGTATATTGAGTGAGGTTATGCAGACTGGTCAGAATATGGCTGTCCGCATGCATACCGCATATTAACAGTCACGTGAACGCCTGTTCCCGCCGGCGATGGAGAATCCTCACAGCTTGTCTAGTCATATAGAGTGAAGACTTTGCCATAGGCCTGGACAACCCCGTTATGGGTATGTGCACATGGTCAGTAATTAGCAGCACTTTGGACACAGCAGATGTCCGCTGCATCCAAAGCGCTGCCGGCTATTGAACGCAGGTGATTCCGCCTGTGTCCAATACGTTGTACTGGTGAAATTTATCTTGCGGAGACTCGTGTCTACGCAAGATAAATAGACATGCTGCGGTCTGGAGAGACATGTGCGTCTCTGCAGCCGTCTACGGACATATAGTGAACATGGGATTTCTTGAAATCCCATCCACTATGCTTTAACATCTGGATGCTGCGGCTGTACACAGCGTCCAAGCTGCAGTGTTTACTGATAGTGTGCACATACCCTAAAAAATAATTGTTCATAACTACCCTTCAGTATACAAGCAGTATTACTGTTTCACACTGTCCTCACGCGGTTCCATCACATACAGCATCCAAAAAAAGAATGGTGATCTTTGCAGGGGCTTATTGTGATATGACCTCTGGAAAATCAGTCCCTATAGAAATCATAGCATCTCTTTGACAAATAAGCTCCTGGTGCAAAACTTGCTGGAGGACTGGCCACTTTAAGAAGGGGAAAATCTAATTATGATAACTCATATCCCCAGTCCCAGTAGGCAGCCTGCAGCCAGTTCTGGACCAGGGAAGGGAAAAGGCAAGGGAATCAGAACATATTTTCATGTAGGCCGGGGTCACACTTGCGAGAAACTCACACGAGACTCGCACCTCAATACCCGGCACTGCTCTGGACTGGAGTGTGCAGCTGCATGTTTTTCTATGCAGCTGAACGCTCTGGTCTGAAGCTCCGGTGGCAGTGCCTAGTATTGAGGTGCCAGTCTCGTGCGAGTTTCTCAGACTGTGTCGACCTAAAAGGAGGGGAAGGTAACCCCTTAACGCATTTCCTCAGCCCCTCTTAACCACTATTAATCAAACACTGAGATCAAATGATGGGTGAAAGTCGGTCACAGCTTTATTAAACTTCTTTTATAAAATTTAACAACCTTTTGTAAACAGGCACTTAGCTTTCTTAAAACGCGCTAGCCGCTCAATGCCCTGCTCCATAGACGCAGGCAAGTCAGCCGGCAAGCCGTAGCTTCGTGCCATAACTTCTCCACCGCCGTGACTTGTAATAACTACGAATAAAAGAACGAAATAACATAACATCAGCAAATTTGTAACAAAAAGGGGAGGGAGGGTGGGAAAAGCACTTCCAGGACCGCAGTGAACGGAGGAAGAGGAAGGGCTGCTAACGTCCAAGGACTTTATATACGTAGGAAGGGGCTGTGCTAATCCCTTCTTCATCCCAATTGGCCCCCCCATACTTAAACCCCACCTCACTAAATCATGGAAGGGCAGCTGTCATGCCCGAACCAATCAGGGGTAAGGGGAGGGTAGGAAAGGCTCACCCAGTCAGTGGCACTTTCCTTAATCAGATCCGTGCCCACTACAAGTATGACCCTGGCTGTATACTTGTTTCAGGGCTGGGAACACTCACCCAGACCCGAACTTAAATGGAAGCAGGCAGCAGCCGAGATCAGGCATGCAGGTAGGAGCTCCAGCTGTCCCTGATACGTCCTGGTGCTGCACTGCAGGGCTCGACTAACAGCAGGGTTGTAGTTAGAACGTATGGGCTCCTTCCAGATCCTGACTACAACCATACATTCTAGCTGTCTCAGTATGGAATGCACTAGAGCAGGGGTGGGTAACCCGTTTCTTGGTGGGGGAAATTTGTACCATCATTCAGGGGCCACACAAAAATGACCACCTTGAAAATTACCCCGGTATATTTAGTCAAACAATCAATTGCGGTAACTCACCCTTAATGTGACGGCTGGAGCTGCTTCTCTTTGGTGCATTTGTAATGTTAGGTGGTATTGATCATGTTGCTTCTCACAGCTGCTTTTCCAGGTTTGTGACGGCCAGGAGCGCAGTCAACTTTTTGTCATAATAAGTTTTGTAAATCATGGGAGACGCCGAGACTACTGTATATACATCACATAGGTAACACTGAGACAGCTGTATATACATCACATAGGAAACACTGTGACAGCTGTCTATACATCACATAGGAGATGCTGGGACTGCTGTATATATCACATAGGAGACGCTGAGACAGCTGTACATGCATCACATAGGAGACGATGGGACTGCTGTATATACGTCACATAGGAGACGCTGGGACTGCTGTACATACATAACATTGAGACTGCTGCATCACAGGAACCTCTGGGGTCATATAAATTACAGGAGGGACTGGGGGCATAGATGTCACAGGAGAGGCTGGGACATATTCATCACTGGGGAGGCTGGGAGGAATAGACATCACTGAGGGGCTATATACATCACTAGGAAGCATCGTCAGCCCTGGGGGTATATATGTCCCTTGGGAGAATATACATCACTGGTGGGGGCTACATACATCACAGATGGGGGATATACAGCACTGGGGGGATATACAGCACTTCTGGGGTAAATGCACCACTGGTGAATATACATATCAGTTAGGGGCACATACAGCCCTGGGGAGGATTTACAGCACTGGGGGAGGGGGGATATACAGCACTGGGGGGTACAGGTATTGCCAGGCAGGCACATAAATTACCGGGTAGGGCTCATAGATCACCGGGGGGACAGAGATCACCTGGGGGGCACGAAGATCACAGGGGGCACAGAAATCACAGGGGGATACAAAGATCACAGGAGGGCACATAGCTGGGGGGCACATAGCTGGGGGGGACAAAGATCACAGGGGGCACAGAGATCACATGGTAGCACAAATATCACAGGGGGTACATAGCAGGGGGGCACAGCGATCACAGGGGTCACAAAGCTGGGAGCCACTAAGATCACAGGGGTGTACATAGCTGGGGGGCACAGATCACAGGGGGCATAAAGCTGGGGGAGCAGAGAGATCACATGGGGAACAGATCAGAAGGGGGCACATAGCTGGGGGCACAGGGATCACAGGAGGACATTTAGCTATGGGACACAGAAATCACAGGGGGCACATAGCTGGGGCAACAGAGATCACAGGGGGCACATAGCTAGGGCCACAGACATCAGAGTGGGGCACATAGCTGGGAGCACAGAGATCACAGGTGCACATAGCTGGGAGGCACAGAGATCACAGGAGGACATATAGCTATGGGGGACAGAAATCACAGGGGGGCACATAGCTGGTGCCACAGAGATCAAGGGGGCACATAGCTGGGGCAACAGAGATTACAGGGTGGCATATAGCTAGGGCCACAGAGATCACAGGGGCTCATAGCTGGGAGCACAGAGATCACGGGGGGCATATAGTTGGGGGACAGAGATCACATGGGTGCACAGAGATCATATTGGGGAACATAGCTGGGGGGCACATAGCTGGGGCCAGAGATCACAGAGGGGTGCATAGCTGGTGCCACAGAGATCACAGCGGGCATATAGCTGGGGGAGCAGAGAGATCACATGGGGAACAGATCACAGGGGGCACATAGCCGAGAGCACAGAGATCACAGGGGTACATAGCTGGGAGGCACAGAGATCACAGGGGGCATATAGTTGGGGGGACAGAGATCACATGGGTGCACAGAGATCATATTGGGGCACATAGCTGGGGGGCACATAGCTGGGGCAAGAGATCACAGGGGGCATATAGATGGAGGGCACACAAATCACAGGGGGTACAGAGATCACAGGGGGCACTTAGCTAGAGCCACAGAGATCACAGAGAAGCCACATAGCTGGGGCCACAGAGATCACAGGGAGGCACATAGCTGGGGCCACAGAGATCACGGGAGGGCACATAGCTGAAGGGCACAGATATCAGTGGGGGAACAGAGATCACGAGGAACACATAGCTGGGGCCACAGAGATTACCGGGGGGCATATAGATGGAGGGCACACAAATCACAGGGGGTACAGAGATCACAGGGGGGCACATAGCTAGAGCCACAGAGATCATAGAGAAGGCACATAGCTGGGGTCACAGAGATCACAGGGAGGCACATAGCTGGGGCCACAGAGATCATGGGGGCACATGGCTAGGGCCACAATGATCACAAAGGGGCATATAACTGGGGCCACAGAGATCACAGGAGGGCACATAACTGAAGGGCACAGAAATCACAGGGGGAGCAGAGATCACAGGGGACACATAGCTGGGGGGCACAGGGATCACAGGGGTCCATATAGCTATGTGCACAGATCACAGGGGGGCACATAGCTGGGACCACAGAGATCATGGGGGGCACATTGCTGGGAGGCACAGATCACATGGGGGCATATAGTTGGAAGGGAACACAGATATCACATGGGGCACAAATCTGGGGGGCACATAGCTGGGGCTACAGAAATCGCAGGGTGGGCACATAGCTGGAGCCACAGAGATCACAGGGGGGACACATAGATCACTGGGCGGCACATAGCTGAGGGGCACAGATCACCAGCAGACAGGCACAAAGCTGCAAGCACAGATATCTCTCTGGCAGCAGCAGCTCCTCTTCCGGCACAGTAGCGACTAGAACGATTTTTTGAGGTAATGATGTCACCAGAAGGGGCGGGGACTAGAGCCATATTGATTAGAGTGGCTAAAATGAGGATCACAAAAATCAACTCTGGTCTAAACAGCTCTAGGCCCGCCCCTTCCGGTGGCATAATTACCTCAAAAAATCAACTCCATTCTTGTTGCAACCCTTCTAGAACCACCGTGCCAGCAGATTTAAAGGGCCAGTGGCCGGAAAAACGGGTCGGTGGCCAGATTAGCGGCCAGTCGGTCGGCAAGATCAGTGGGCATTACCGGCCCGCACCCACTATGAATGGAAACATCGTGGCCCAGAGGGAAAATGCCCAGTTGGGCAGATTATCAATCCTGGCCTGCGATTGATCTATTCACTATAATGAGGCAGCAGAGTTACTCTGGACTCCGTCTGGCCTCTGTTCAGTGGTATTCTTTTCAGAAGTGCACAAAACTGTGGCTGAGAGCACGTTTATGCAATCCTAAAAAGATGGACACCACTGGATCACAGGTCCTTCTATAGCACCCACAGTGCCTCCATCTGCCTCATTATAGGGAATCTTCCACCTGGGGTTCAATCCAGGGGCGGACACTGACAGCTTGGAGCCCCTGTGCAAGAAATGTGTCTGGGCCCTCTTCCTTTTATGGCGACAAAGCTATATATATATATATATATATATATATATATACTGTATATATATATATTGCGCCACACACATACATATATATATTACATAGTCTCCTTTATTATGTATATTGCTGTCCCTTATTATGCAGTGCCCTCTCTTGTTATGTACAGCACCGTTCCCTGCATATTGTATTATATAGATCCCTGTTTTTTATTACATACCGTCTTGTTAGCTGTATAATGCAATGATGGCTAGGAAAGCTTCCTTTCTAATGGAGGAGATGGTGGACTAGTCGTCTGGTCACCGGCTCCTCCATCAACAGTCACTTTATATCTAAATGAGTGGGGACTATGTAATAAAAGAGGGCAATGTTAATTACAAAATTAACAAGAATACACTATGTAAGAGACAGCACTGTACATAACAGCAGAGGAAGCTATATAATAAGGGACGGCACCATATATAACTAGATAGGATGGTACGTAATAAGGGATGGTGTTATACATAATAAAAGAGGAAACTATGTAACTAAGGATGGTGTTATACAGAATTAGTGAGTGCACTATATGCTAAGGGTCTGTGTTATACATAATAAGTACATTTACTATATGCTAAGGGACTGTGTTAGACATAATAAGTGAGTACACTATATACTAAGGGACTGTGTTAGACATAATAAGCGATAATAATGTCGTACTCCACCTCCCCCTGTTCCTAAGGCCATTATAGGTCCCCCTTCCTCCCATCCCAATCCCCTACACCCCTCATTGTCCTCCTCTCCCCACATCCCATTATTGTCCTCTCCCCCACCCCATCATTGCCCTCTTTCCCACCTCCATCATTGCCTTCTCCCCCACCACTATCATTGCTTTCTCCCCTGCCACCGCATCATTTCCTTTTTCCACCACCTCCATCATTGCCTTCTCCTCCACCACCCCCATCATTGCCTCCTTCATCATCACTCCCATCATTGTCTTTTCCACTACCACCATCATTGCCTTCTCCCCCACCCCATCATTGCCCTTTCCACCACTTCCATCATTTTCTCTTTCCCCACCATCCCCATCATTGCCCTCTCCATCACCCCCATCATGGCCTTATCACCATCACCTCCATCATGGCCTTTTTCCCATCACCTCCATCATGGCCTTCTCCCCATCACCTCCATCATGGCCTTTTCCCCATCACCTCCATCATGGTCTCCTCCCACCCTCACCTCCATCATGGCCTTCTCCCCATCACCTCCATCATGGCCTTCTCCCCATCATCTCCATTATGGCCTTATCCTCATCACCTCCATCATGGCCTTCTCCCCATCACCTCCATCATGGCCTTCTTCCCATCACCTCCATTATGGCCTTTTCCCCATCACCTCCATCAAGGCCTTCTCCCCATCATGGCCTTCTCCCCATCACGGCCTTCTCTCCATCACCTCCATCATGGCCTTTTCCCCATCACCTCCATCATGGCCTTTTCCTCATCACCTCCATCATGGCCTTTTCCCCATCACCTCCATCATGACCTTTTCCCCATCACCTCCATCATGGCCTTTTCCCCATCACCTCCATCATGGCCTTTTCCCCATCACCTCCATCATTGCCTTCTCCCCCTCTCCTCCATCATGACCTTCTCCCCATCAGCTCCATCATGGCCTTCTCCCCATCACCTCCATCATGGCCTTCTCCCCATCACCCCATCATGGCCTTCTCCCCATTACCCCATCATGGCCTTCTCCGCCTACACATACACATCGATCCACACACACACATACACACGACACATACATACATACACACACACATCCACTTCACACACATACTACATATTACATCATTGCCTTCTCCATCACTCCCCATCACTCCCATCATCACACTACATACATACACACACATACACAGTCACTCGCACACACACACAGCAGCAGTGACAGGCAGCACAGTACCTCACATGTCCGGTCTGCAGCATCACCGTCTTCTCCCTCCGGCTGCTTCCTGTGTCTCTAGCACAGCAGCCGCGCCGCACAATGATGACGTCATTCAGCCGTGCTGCTATCTGTGTCAGAGAGACACAGGAAGCTCTAGCGCCGGGCAGGAAGGATCTTTGCAGCTCCGCTCCTGCTGTTTTCTCAGGGGAATAAAACAGCAGGAAGCTTACACCGAGTCACAGCAGAGGAAGGATAACTCACATTCTCCAGAGCAGACTGTAACCTGGTGAGAGTTGTGATATCTCCTCTGAACTGCACCTGAACTTCAGTAAATGATAGACTTTTCTTGTATCCTGCCTTATTACTCTGTGCCCTTTACTTCCATCACAATCTCTGGGGGTCTGCCCTGGTTGGAGAGGGTTAAATATCTGCACTGCCATCACCGTCTACTCCCCCAGTAGTATACTATAGTCGAACACTCCAACTGTTGTAACAAATCACTACATAAATTTTATTCCCATTCAATTCTACCTCTTTTACATGACCACCTGGGGCCACAGACCGGGTCACTGCCACTGTGACATATCCCTTTAAGATGACCGACCCGGCACCGAGCATCCCACGGCTCCTGGGGCACGTCATTTTGGTGTCACGAACAGGATTCGAACAGGATACCGTGCATGCCTAAAGTACTACAGGAGCAACGACCTGCATCAACCGAAGCGGTGAGTCGCACCCCTGCAAGGGTTAACTAGGGGGGAAGATGTCTAATCCCAGTGACACCCAGGGTGCAGCAGCTGCAGCTCCCATATTGCCTCTCACCATGCCTTTTTTATTGGGTGCGACATGGCTGCCACAGTACAATGGAGAATTGCACACCTTAAGTGACTTCAAGGGGAAGCTGCGCAGCATGTGTGAAATTTATCCTATGTCAGAGGAGCAGAAAGTCAGTATACTTACAAGTCAGCTCAGTGGCGTTGCTCAGAGAGAAGTTAAATCTTGGCCAGCTACTGATAAAAAGACTGTAAAAGACATTTTTGCTAAATTAAAGGATACTTTTGACACCCGTACTGCTTCAGAAATAAAGATGCGATTTTTCAGCTGCAGACAGAAACCACAGGACACTGTTGGAGACTATGCCTTAAACCTGCAGGAGTCGCTGCAGGCCATTAAACAAAGTGATCCAGACAGTGTAAGAGATGAGAACAAAATGCTGAAAGAACAGTTCATTGAAGGTCTTTTGTCTGATTCCAGTAAGGCACAACTGCGCTTGATGTCATTACAGAACCCTTTGTTCAGTTTAAAGACAGATCCATACATATCTTAAGACTTTCTACTTATGTCTGCACTGAGCCAGTTAAAGATCCAGCAGTTACGTACCTCCAGGGGGCAGTATCCTCACCCAAGGTGCCTGCAGTTCGGCATGTGCAGACTCCAGCTGAAGATTCTATTGTAGATTTACGACTGCAAGTACAGGAACTGACTAAAAATATGTCTGTTCTATGTAAAACTGTTCAGACTCTGCAAACTTGTCCCCCCACAGAGAGGATCCAGCTAGCATCAAGCCCGGTTGATCTCCCATGGCGATTGCCGAAGAGGATGCCGCAACATCAGTGGCAACTGAATTGCACCGGCAGGAGAACAGACCGATTTGACTCTTCTGGGAGCGTGGTAGTGGATGGTATCCCCTTCACCACCCTCGTGGACACTGGATCACAGGTTGATAGGGAGAGAGTTAAATTAACCCTTCATAGTTGAGCCAGTGATGTCCAAATTATTCCACAGAGTGTTGCTAGCAACTCAATTGACCAAACGGAGACGTGTCTCTGTATGGGACGATCCAAAGAGATCGGTAACCCGTTTATTGTAGTCACTTCTTTTATAATATTTTGCTTAATTATGCAAAGTTCTCAAATACCAATAACATCATTTCACTTTATAAGCCAATAATATTGCAAGAAAACCGGAAACTACATATATGTCCATCATTGAAAGTAGTATAGTGGCATATTCTTCAGAGTAGTACACCCCCGGTTCCCTTATCTTGCACCTGATAGGAACAGTCAGGTTTCATGACAGCCCATGCCAATTACAAAAAATTATCTTACAGCAAAAAAAATGGAGAAATAAAACCTTCAGAGAATGGATAAAACGAAACTTCAGCTTTGACTTTTGTTTTAACCCTTCACAATCCCCCTAGATACATTTTTTTTAACACATATGCAGCATCAGAGGTGCTATCCCAAGCTAACAGCTTGAGGGGTACTGGTCTTCACATGACTGATGCCGTGTTACCAGTCATGGCTGTCGCGGCGCACCCATGCCCCTGTATGCTGCAATTCACGAATAACAATTTTTGATGACGGTGGTGGAGATCTTTTGTAGGTAGCCATGTGCTTGGCTTCAACATCTTCATCAAGTAGCCTTTTGTGATCGGTGCAGAGAAGAGCAGGGACAACGACACCTTTGGTATCGTCATTAGCTGTCTTGGTGCAGAATTTCCTAATACATACAGAAGTACACCAAAAAACAAGTTTTAGTATCACATATACAAAAAGGATACAGGCAGCAATGTGTAACAAGCTTTGTAAGATCCCAGCTATCCAGCCCCCAATTCCCTTAAACCAATTGGCTGGATTGAGAAAGGAGAAGGTGTCTGACCACCAACTGTCCTTAGTACGATCATTGTCTTTATTGTAATGATCTCTGCGTCTTCGAATGTCTTCTAACTTTAACTTTAACTTCATAGTACTGTTAGGATCTATATAATGACAGCAAGCGGGTCCAATGACCTGACACATACCACCTTGTGCTGCTGTTAAGTAGTCCAGCACTATAGTAAGTTGATTAGTGACTATAATAATTTGATTTTGGACAGCAACAGTAGTATTAAGTATGTCCAGTATATTCCAAATTTGATCATCTAGATAGTCTGTGGCCCTAACCAATTTATCTCGCATTTGTGTAATCATAGGGTAAATGAAAATGGAACTGACAATTTTATTGGCCACACTCATCTGCACTATATGTGGTCTCCCTGAAGGGCAGAGTGAATTGTCTGCAGCTCTTTTGTATAATGTATGTTTGGGTATAGCCTGTGTATCCAACTGTTTGTTTGGAATAACAAAGGTGGCCAGGGTCAAGCGACCCAGAGAACAAGTTCCTCATACCCCTACTGGCAACCATTAATAAGCATTGTCTCCACATACCTAGAACATATCATCAGGTAAATCCCATAGGGCTTAATGTTGCAGCACCAATCTATGAACTAAGTCTATGAATGCAGATACATTCTGAAGCATACACCAAGCTGGAGATTGTCCTAAAGGACTACAATAGCCTACATCGGGATTTCCACAAGTGGAGGTTCCTAGTATATATTCAGAGGACTCATTACAAGATATATTGCCAGGAATACTGGCACAGGTTTCGTTAGAACCCTGGGGAAACAAATTAGAAAATTTCCATGACGTATTATGCAACCTTCTTTCTAGCAACATTGGTTTGAAGGCATCAGTAGAGTGTGAAGTTACATTGAAGCTGACTTGTAAACCATATGTTGGAATTTGCCCTAGATTTGTTAGACTAGTCTTATTCTTAGGGACCCAAGCCCCTCCTTTGTAGGCCAAATATTGAAGTTGGGTATTGCTTCCTGAAAGGTTACCTTGTCACCAGGGGTATCCTACCCATCCCACAATAGGTATACCAACAGTTAAATTCCATAATTTAGCATTATCTGTGGCATTATTAGCGAGTGTGTCACAACAGTTAGTCCAAGCAAATAACTCCTCAGGTGGAACAGGGATAGCCAAAAAGGGGATGCTCGTGGCTGACATTGGTGAATACATGCAGATCCAACAGTCTGCCAGAGACTGGGAATTGCCCAACAAATCTCTCAGTAATTTTTCATGATGTTGTATAAACTTATTCAAGGACATTGGGGAATTTAGGCTGTCCCATGCGGTTACCAATAATAATATCGAAAATGCGAAAGACCAGAACATTATGCCCCCTTATTTGCTATTGGCTTGTTTAACCAGCTTGCAGTGCGATGCGTGAATCCAAGTCAGTCTTCCTTCTAGTTTCACTGATGTAGGGGTGATGAGGAGGACTTGATATGGACCGTCATACAAGGGTTCTAGTCCATGCTTCCTGACATGTCTTTTCACGACTAACAAATCACCAGGCTGCAGGTTATGACAGGTGTCGGTTTCTGCTGAATCTGGAAGAGAAGAAGAAACTAGAGCATGGGTGTTAGCAAGATTTTTACTAAGCTGAATAACATATTGAACAGCACGGTCAGTCTCTTCTGATAACTGCTGAGGTTGGAAATTTGCAACTGGGGGCCTAGTACCAAACAATATCTCATATGGGGACAGGCCATGTTTTGCAATAGGGGTAGTACGAATATGGTATAGTACAATGGGTAGGAGCTCTGGCCATGGAGCCGTAGTCTCCTGTATCATTTTGGTCAATTGTCCCTTCAGTGTGCCATTCAACCTCTCAACTTTCCCACTGGATTGTGGGTGGTACGGAGTATGGAGGGCTACAGTGGATCCAAGCATTGTCAGAACTTCTTGGTACACATGAGAAGAAAAGGCTGGGCCTTGGTCACTTTCAACAACTTCTGGAACCCCATATCTGCATATGACTTCCATCACCGGTTTCTTTGCTGTGGTTTTTGCAGTCATGTTGGTAACAGGGAATGCTTACGGCCAACTGGAGAACATGTCAACAACAACCAAACAGTATTCATACCTTCCAGACTTAGGTAACGTGATATGGTCCACCTGGAGCCTTTGGAAAGGATAGTCGGGCTTAGCAAGATGCTTCGGGGGTACACGTTGAAGTTGACCGGGATTACAAGTTTGACAGATATTACAGGCACGGTTGAGCGCTGTCAAAACTGTGGAAATTCCCAGGGCCCAGTAGAATTTTCGCACCAGTGTGAGGGCCTGATTCTTTCCTCGATGTGTAGGTCCATGTGCCCATGTGGCAATAGCAGGGTACATCCGCTTAGGGAGACACACAAGTTGGTCCTTTTTCCAGAGACCATTATCTATTCGTGCCCCATCAGCCTTCCATTGCTTCACCTCTTCCTTTGGAGACATTCTCTGCATCGTCATTAAGCGGTCTCGCAGGGTCCACCAGAAAACTTCAGTCTGTTGTAGATCATCAGGTTCTCGTAGGGTCAATGCTTCTTGTAACTGTTTACGCTGAGAGCGTGTGGTCACCATAGTTGGTATTGTTGGTTCAACGGGTAAAAGAGCGTCGGCTTTTGCTTGCATATCTGCAAATGCGTTGCCAACAGTCTGTGGACTGTTCCTAGGACCGTGCGCCTTAACTTTGATAATAGCCACCTGAGTAGGTAATTTAATCGAGTCCATGAGGTTTTTAACAGCTTCAGCAGCATTTTTAACTGGGGTTCCGGCAGTAGTAATAAACCCTCGATTGGCCTATAAAGCCCCAAAATCGCGAGCAATACCAAATGCATACTGTGAGTCCGTATATATATTAGCCCGTCTGTTCTTGGCCAAAGTACATGCAGTAGACAGAGCCTGGAGGTCTGCTTCTTGTGCTGACTGTGAAGGCGGGAGTGCAGCTGCGTGCACTACAGTGTCCTCTGTGGTAACAGCGTATCCCGTGTGGAATCGATCAAACTCGTCAGCATATCTTGGTGATGCTCTGGCCACTGGGTCGAGGCGGGCCGAATAATAGCCCACTGGTCGTTGCCTGCTGCCATGTGATTGTGTAAGTACCCCTGCTGCGTGTCCTTCATTCTCAGACACATACAAATGGAACGGTCGAGTATAGTCCGGGATACCCAAGGCAGGGGCGGAAGCAATAAGCCGCTTCAACTCAGAGAAGGCATGATGAAGGCTTTCCATGCAAACCGGTGATCTTTCCTTGTAGTTCATTATGCCGTCTTTCAAGGCATTGTAAAGGGGGTGCATTATGTGGGATGCATCCGGTATCCACTGACGACAATAAGTGCACAGTCCAAGAAAGCGTTGGAGTTCAATTTCATCTTTTGGGAAAGGAAGGAAGCTGACAGCTATTTTTCTTTCTTCTGTGCGGTGTCTGACACCCTGAAGGAGACAGTGACCCAAGAATATCACTTGACCAAGGCAGAACTGAAGTTTCGAGGCTGAAACCCGACAGTTCAGTGCTGCCAGATGCTTGAGGAGGCTAACAGTGGCAGCAATGGCTTCCTGCTCCGTCCGTGCACACAACAAAAGATCATCCACATACTGAAGCAGCGTAACTTGAGGGTGACCTAACTGCCAGGGCAAGAGACACTCGCTCATGTTTTTTGCAAACTGGTTGGGACTGTTTTGGGCCCATTGTGGCATAACTGTCCATGTTAACTGTCGTCCCTGAAAACTGAATGCAAACAGAAACTAGCAATCTGGGTTTAACGGAATGCTAAAGAAGGCATTGGCAAGGTCAATGACTGTAAACCAAGCAGCATCCTGCTAGAGTATGTGGATTAGGCACCACTGGAGTTTCCAGAATAGTAGCTGCATTAACTGCCCGCAGATCTTGCACCAGCCGGTACACAGGGGGCTGGCCAGGTGGGGTCTTTTTCTTAACGGGAAACAAGGGCGTATTACATGGAGAAAAACAGGGTACCAGAGCACCGTTATCAAGTAATGTTTGTATTTGCTCCTGAAGGCCCCGCTCCTGATCATGTTTCAAAGGACATTGATGGACTTTGGGAAAAGGGGCACCAGGTTTGAGAAATACTTTTACTGGTTCTACGGGCATTTTCCCTATATCATTTGGACCTTTTGACCAAAGTTTAGATGGTACCTCTGAGAGGTATGGGGTGAGTCGTTGATCCTCAGGCAATATTGGGGGTGGATCTGGGCCTATCAGGGCCATCGTAACTGTGGGAAGGGCATGCAAAATACAGATTTCCTCACTGTCTTCATCTGCATAGGGGTTATGTAACCTAAGAACCATCTGACCATCATCTTGGAATTGTATTCTGGAGCGGAACTGTGATAATAAATCTACCCCCAGTAAATTTACTGGACATGTGAGAGAGATCACGAACTGAGCAGTAACCTTGGGTCCCACAGGGATGGATTTTGTAAGAGTATGTTTATTGGGTCTGCCATCTACTCCAATTAAAACAAGCTCTTGATCTGAGAATTGAATAGGGATATCCGTAGGTACATCTGATGATTTGATTATAGAATTGACTGCCCTAGTGTCTACCATGAACTTAACAAGGGTGTCCCCTACAGGGAGCGTGACGGATGAGCATGCCCCAGGTTTGGTGGAGGACATTGTGATGGAAGACCCTGGTTGGCCAACCCTTCAGTATGGACAATTATCAGGATTTTGGGGCTGTCCGTAACCGGGGTATCCTCTAGGGTTCCCAGTATTTAGATTACGATTGGAAGAGAGAACTTGAGGGTAGCATCTATCAGCGGGAGTGTGACAGTCCCTCTGAAAGTGACCGAGTCGGCTGCAGCGCCAGCATTGTAGACGAGAATTGGCACAGCGGATCTGGGGAGGAAGGTTCCTATTCATAGGATTAGCAGAGATATTGGAGTAGGGAGCTGAAGTCTGAGGGGGGGCCAGAGTTTGCTGTGTGCTCCAGTGATAAGGAACCAGCTGTGTACTCGCAGCCGCGCTGGGCGCAATGGTGGGGGCTGCTGTTATTGGAGGAACTGGAGCTGCTGCAGCTGCAGCTGCAGGCTTATTTTTGTTTCCCTGCCGCTGCAGAATGGGTTAAATTCTTCTGAAAACTTTTTACTACTTTCAAAGCATCATCCGGAGTGGAATTCTCAACATCAGGTCTAACTGACATTATCGCCTCTTGCAATTCGGGTTTAAGGCCGGACATCAAAGCTGCCACAAAAAGATGTGTATGGGCTTTATTATACAGTGAGAATCCCAGATCTCTAAATACTACCATAAGACGCCCATAGAACTTCTCGGCAGTCTCCCCCTTGTCCTGTGTGACATCTGTGAGAGAGGTAGCTTGGTCCGCCAATCTATCTTGTGCCCAGACCTTTAAAGCATTGCAGAAATCAACACCATTCTCATAGGTTCCCCCATCCAGATCCACATTATACATTATGCCACCCTCAATAATTGGAAAATACCCCTCCCCAGCTTTTACTCGAAGTATGTGCAATAGATCTCTTCGGGGAGTAGAATAAATCTCTCGATTTGATGCCATTTGCCTGTAGAAAGCCATGGGGGAAGTCTCTGGAACGGGTAATTGATTGCAAAGAGTGTCTATTTGTGATGGGGTGAAGGGAGTATACTTTGACCTGTCAGGAGTCGTTTCCACATTTTCTTCTTTAAATTCATATATTACTGACAACTCGGAGGGAGGAGGTAGCGGCAGTACGGGCACAAGAGGCATCTGCTGTGGGAGCGGGGCAGGAGGCTCTGTTACAGTTAGAGATTGTATTGCCTGATGGGCCGTTAGGCGGCTGCAGAGGACAAATCGGACCTCCTCCAATTTTATGGGGTTTCCCTGTATGCACCGTTCTATTGCTGATACTATGACCATGGCAGCATCCTTCCTGGGATATTGAAAAATACCGGCAGAGATTAATGGTATAGCCACTGTACGTTGAGGCATCGTATCGGGGGGAGAGAGGAGGCATACAGGATTGCGTTCTGGACAGCCTCAGTAAGCAATTGTTGGGACCTAGGAATATTGATAGGGTCATATCAATGTCCCACTGCATTTATTACAAATTGACACGGCAGCTGTCCTGCTCTGGTTGCTGTGCCCTGTCCTGTTTCTACCTGGCCATACACTTGTATATACGAATCAGATTCTTCCTGTATCATGGGTCCGCCTTTCTGTGAATTTTTTGCGGCCAGTCCTCCAGCATGGCGGAGTTGATTGAGGAATGGAGTCTGACCAGTGGAATCAGCCACTGCATTATTCAGGGCAAATTCTGCCCACCGTAGTAAGGATGCCCAGTCATCCTGCCTGGCCGAGACAAAATGTCGCAGGTATGTGACCAGAGTTTGGTTAGCTTTCTCAACCAACCCGTTCATCTTGGGATGATAAGCGGAGGACAAATTTAGCTCAATACTGAGTAGACTGCAGAGCTCCCTCCGAAACTGAGACGCAAATTGGGGACCTCGGTCACTAACTATCTTGTCCGGCATACCGTGCAAACGAAATACGTGCTTTATGAACAGCGCAGTGAGACCACGGGCAGAAGGCAGCCGCACGAGTGGCACCAGATGCACCATTTTAGAAAAATGATCGGTGACCACCCAGATGACCGTGCTGCCACTGGATTTGGGGAGGCCGACCACAAAATCCATGCCAACCATCTCCCAGGGTCTGTCTGCCACCGGCAAAGGGTAACAATAACCCAGCCAGCCTCTGCCTAGAGGACCTGTTCCGAGCACAAAAGACTCATGCCTGAATGTATTCGCTCATGTCCCGAGCCATATGCGGCCACCAATAAGTCCTTGCCAGAAGTTCCGTGGTCCGCTTATCACCAAAGTGACCACCCACCCTGGACGTGTTTGCCCACGCGAGAATCTCTGGCTGCAGGCGGGGAGGAACAAAGGTCTTGCCCGGTGGCACTGACTCGAGGGCAACCCGAGCCACGGTCCTCAGACTCTCAGAGGGGACGATTAGCCGAAGCTCAGCCTCCTCCACTGACACTACCGAGCGAGAGAGAGAGCATCAGCCAGGACGTTCTTCTCACCGGACAGATAGTGCAAGGTAAAATGGAAGCGGGAGAAGAAGAGCGACCACCTAGCTTGTCGAGAGTTCAAGCGCTGGGCTGTTTGTAAATAGACCAGGAGATGTCTCCACTCGGAAAAGGCCAACTTCATTGCCAGCAGCTCCCTGTCCCCAATGGAGTAGTTTCTCTCCGCCGGTGAGAAGGTCTTTGAGAAGAAGCAGAGATGCTTCCGACCTTGAAAAAGACTGCTCCTGCACCGACAGACGAGGCATCCACCTCTAGGATAAAGGGTTTATCCACATCGGGACGGTGGAGGATAGGAGCGCCAGCAAAATGGGTCTTAAAAGACGAGAAGCCCGCGGAGACCTGTTCTGACCAAACCTTGGGATTGGCTCCCTTTTTGGTGAGGGTGACCAAAGGAGCTACCAGTGTGGAGAAGTGGGGAATGAACTGACGGTAGTAATTAACGAACCTCAAAAAGCGCTGCACCGCTTTAAGGGAATGGGGTTCCTGCCATTACATTACCACCTGCAATTTGGCAGGATCCATAGCCAACCCCTGGGCCGAGATGATATAGCCCAGGAAAGGTAAAGACTCCTGCTCAAACTGACACTTCTCCAACTTGGCGAAGAGAGAATTCGCCCGCAAGCGGTCGAAGACCTTTCAGACGTCTCTCCGGTGAGAAGCCAAATCTGGAGAGAAGATGAGGATGTCATCCAGATAGAGCACCACCGAGGTGGAGAGCATATCGCAAAAGACATCATTTACGAAGTCCTGGAAGACAGCTGGGGCGTTACAGAGGCTGAAGGGCATGACCAGATACTCATAATGGCCATCCCTGGTATTAAAGGCTGTCTTCTGCTCGTCCCCTTCGCGTATGCGGATCAGGTTGTAAGCCCCTCGTAGGTCTAGCTTAGTGAAGACCCGGGCCCCACGCAACCTGTCGAACAACTCAGAGATCAGGGGAAGAGGATATTTGTTTTTGACGGTTATGGCATTGAGACCTCTGTAATCAACGCACGGGCGCAGCTCTCCACTCTTCTGTACGAAGAAGAATCCCACCCCCGCTGGTGACACCGACTTCCTAATAAACCCCCTTGCCAGGTTCTCACTGATGTACTGGGACATGGCCTCCATCTCCAGAAGGGACAGAGGATATACGCGACCTCGAGGGGTTCTGCGCCTGGCAAGAGGTCTATAGGACAGTCGTAGGGGCGATGGGGCGGAAGAGTCTCAGCGGACTTTTTCAAGAACATGTCCTCGCATTGCTGGTAGTGACTTGGGAGTGCGGAGAGATCCATGAGGACATCGGTGGAGGCTATCTGAACGCGGTCCTTCACACACCTATCCTCACAGGACTTGCTCCAACCCAGTATTCTCCCCAAGGACCACTCTATATGGGGAGAGTGGCAGCGCAACCAGGGAACTTCTAGGAGGACCTGGTTAATGCCCTCGGCGATAATAAGGAGCGACACTGTCTCGTGACAGGACAGAGGCAGTGAGAGTTTTAATGGAGTAATTGATGGGTAATTTGCGAGGGTAATGTCGAAACGTTCACCACCCTGATGGTGACCAGCTGAGGTAGCATAACCAATGGGACTGCGTGCTCCAGAATCTACGCAAACCTCCACCGCCAGAGGAGAGGAGCCGAACTCCAACACCCCCTTAAAGGTTAGCTTGGAGGAAAACAGTGTGGTGTCTCGTAACCCTCTTGCTGTTGCCACTAGACGCGGACATCTCTGAACGCTGTGGGCACCTATTGGCAAGGTGACCAGACTGTCGGCAGTGAGCGTGGGCTATGGAGGTTCGATCTGGGCAGAACTTAGAGCCCGTGTGAGGCACCTCCCTAACTGCCGACAACTCGAACGCTCGATCGGGAGACTCCAGAGGTTTGGAGAAAGTTGGAGCCAACCTAAACCTCTGTCTGGACTGGGAGCGCTCCAACCCTCGCTCGAAGAAGCGGAGATTAATATGGTTGGAGCTGGTAATGAGCTCCTGCAGAGTGCCGGGAACCTCCCGAGTGGCCACAGCATCCTTAACGTGGTCAGCCAAACCCCTCCAAAAAATTGGGGTATTGTCTGACCATTCCAGCTCGGAAGCCAGTGTCCGAAACCAAATGGCATACTTATTGACCAGGAATGAACCCTGTGTCAAGGCCAACAGTTGGAGCGCGGTATCGCATGTGTTAGGAGTCGGATTTCTGTGTTTACTCAGCAGAGATCCAAATCCTCACATTCTGCACTCTCCTGTTTTTCCACTGCAGAAGAGATTGCAGAGGAGATTGCCTTGCAGCAAATCTCTCCTGAGGCTGTCCTTCTGTCCTCTTACTGGGCATGCTCATGGGATGATCTCCTATTGGAGAGCGGGAGTCATGTGCTCAGGTCCCGCTCCAGTTCTCATTGGTCCATCTCAGAGATCTGGAAGCGTGCAGAAGGTCCCGCTTGCTATAAAAGGCGCGCATGTGTGGCGCCCCCAGGAGTATGGTCGCCACAGTGGCATTACCTTCCTCCTAGGGATCTCTCTTGCAGTTAATCACAACACACAACACAGTTCTCATTCCAGGCCAGCAGAGGGAGCTCTGAACCCAAAACTGGGGGAAGAGCTGCTCTCTGAGGGCCAGGAAGGGGAAATTAGGAGTTCGTGTGAGGAGAGCAACGTGTGTGGACGTGAGGAGAAGAGCTGGGGGATTGAGCAGAGAGTTCAGGCTCATTCCCAGCTGTAGTGCATGATTTGGAGCCCGGTATCCAAGGCTGTACGGACACTGGTGGTCCTGCAACAGAAATCGGAGGAATAGGAAGCTGTAAATGCTCCATTCGCACATAAGACTCAGAGGCACAACAGCGATGTGTGAGCCAGAAGAGAAAGGCTACAGCTGTCTGCCATACGAGGGAGTTCTAAAGAGAAATAAGCAAGTGGAACTTCAGTGTAACACAGTACTGCAAGTACCTTAAAACTAAGCGCTAGGAAGGAGACTACACAACCCATCTGCCTAGAGAGATTCCTAAGTTGCTTCCAGGCTAGCCAGCTCCTGTGCCATCTGTAATCTGGACTCTGGACTGCATTTGCCAAGCAAAGTAAAGGTAAAGAAACTGCACCCTGTTGTGTCCTTGATTTCTTCCTTCAAACTCTCCAGCACTGCTACATCTCTGTACCAAACACTACACCCTCTTCCTCAACATCTACCCTCTTCATCTACTCTGCCCTGGGACTACAGCACTGCCTGTGAAGGGCCACCCCATCATTGCTGCACCCCACCATCTGTCCCAAAGGATCTGTCTGCAGCGTCGGCTTAACACCTTCATTGCCGAACACCACAGGTGGCGTCACAAATCATTCACTCATAAACTTTATTCCATCACTTCATCCCTTTTACATGGGTGCCCAGGGCCTTGGACCAGGTCACCGCTGCTGTGACATTCCCCTCTGAGAGACCGGCCCGGTACCGAGTACCCCACAGCCCTGGGAGGGCGACCCATTTTGGCATCATGAACAGGATTTATGGAGCCCGGTGTCCCCGGGTCCTGTGTGCCAGAGACTGTGTTTTGTGCCATAGACTATTTGTGCAATTGCCGCCATTACCCCGCTGCTTGGCGTGCACAGGAAGCAAAAGGGGCGGGCCATCGTGGGCGGAGCCAGCAGAAAAGCGCAAAACAGTGAAGTGCGGCGCGGGAAGAGGCCAGCGCGCGAGAAGTGAGAAGCCGAGGCCTGCAGTCCCGGCGTCCCCTGATCCTCCAGCCTGCAGAATGGCAGCCAGTAAGCCAGCGAAACTCAGGGCTTGGCAAACATTAACTAGGGGGGAAGAGAATGTCTGAAGCGAGAGCAGACGCAGCGGCGGACGCCACTGCAAACCCCACAGTGCCACAAGCTGCAGGGCCCAGCGCAGCTGCGACTCCCATAGCGCCGCTGCATCCAGCAGCCAGCGCTGCCTCCACAGCGCCACAAGAATCAGCGCCCACTGCAGAGGTCCCCATAATGCCGCTGTCCATGCCGTATATACCGGGAGCAGCCTGGCTACCGCAGTACTCAGGGGAGTCACATACCCTGATTGAATTTAAAGAGAGACTGTGCAGTTTGTATGAAAGCCAGAAATTGAACATCCTTATTGGGCAGCTGACTGGTGCAGCGCAAAGGGAAGTAAAAGCCTGGCAGGACACTGATAAAGAGACTGTTAAAAATATCCTTGCTAAGCTAAGAAGCACCTTTGACACCCGCCCTGCAGCTGAAATAAAGATGAGATTCTTTGGGTGTAAGCAGAGAGCGCAGGACAGTATACGGGACTATGCCCTTAACCTGCAGGAGGCACTGCGAGCCATCAAGCAGATTGATCCAGACAGTGTGAAAGATGGAGACAGACTGCTAAAGGAGCAATTTATTGAGGGCCTCCTATCCAGTACCCACAGAGCACAGCTGCGCATTATAGCCCTACAAAACCCTGACCTAGACTTTGCAGACTTCAAGGAAAAGGCTATCCGGGTGCTGCATGAACCAATTGTCAGCCGTCCAGTGCCCCCTAGGTGCCCAGCGATCACATACCACCAAGAAGCTGCATCTTTACCTCCCAGCCCTGTGGAGGCTGATGCACAGACTGTGGACAAAGACCCATCTGCCGAACTGCGTCTTCAGGTCCAGGAGCTGACCAAAAGTATGGCTGCATTTGTCAAAACTGTGCAGTCCCTGCAGGCGTCATCCAAGGAGAAGATCCAGCTGGCCTCCAGTCCAGAGGATGTCCCGTGGCTACGGAAGAAGAGGATCCCACCACGCCGAGGGAGAGACAATGATCGCTATGACCTGGACGGATATCCCAACTGTCGTCGCTGCTACAAGGCAGACCACATCGCAAGATTCTGCTACCCTGGGGCAGAGGGCCAACCCCCAGGAGTCGGACCACAAGGCCCAAAGAACTGGCGAGCCAAGTATGTCGGAGGGCGACCGGTCCTCCCAGTGGTGATTGACGGCATCCCCATGAAGGCTTTGCTGGACACTGGCTCTCAGGTGACAACTATGCCATATATCCTTTACAAGCGATATTGGGCTGACTCTGAACTTACTCGCGACCCAAGTGATGAACTGACAGTAGTTGCCAGCAATGGTAATAATAAATAATAATCTTTATTTTTATATAGCGCTAACATATTCCGCAGCGCTTTACAGTTTGCACACATTTTCATCACTGTCCCCGATGGGGGCTCACAATCTAAATTCCCTATCAGTATGTCTTTGGAAGTGTGGGAGGAAACCGGAGTACCCGGAGGAAACCCACACAAACACGGGGAGAACATACAAACTCGTTGCAGATGTTGTCCTTGGTGGGATTCGAACCCAGGACCCCAGCGCTGCAAGGCTGCAGCGCTAACCACTGAGCCACCATGCTGCCCGGTAAGTCTTTGCCGCAAGTAGGATGTAAAGAGATTACCATTAAAGTGGGGTGAGTAGAGTTAAAATCTCAAGGTCTGATAGTTGTAGACATTGATCGACGAGAATGTAACCTAATGAGGACCTTAGGTACTAATGTGATTGAAAATTGTCTTGCCGAGGTTATTGTTTTGTTGCAACAGGTGGCTGAGACTGCTGGTTCCAGTGAACAACGAGTCCTGCAGAAGGAGATCAAGGCCCTGATGCAAAGACAGCAGGTAGAACTCTCTGGCAGAGAAATTGGCAGCGTCAGAGTGAGTGATTCTTTCGCCATTGCGATACCCCCCAGATGTGAAATGTTAATTTGGTGTCGGGCAGCCATAGGCCTCAGAGGAAAAGATTACCAAGCATTGGTAGAGCCAGTGTACTTTGATAGCTGGCCCACTGTCCTGACAGGCAGAGGTGTAGTTGATGTCCGCAAAGGGAGAGTACCTGTACGCCTCTTGAATTGTGGGGAGGAGGAGGCCACAATACCTTGGTATGCCAGTTGCTAAGCTGCTTACTGTCTGTAACAATGCAATACAGGCAGCAGAGCCCTTGGTCTCATCCGACCAGCCCTTGGTCTCATCCGACCAGGTGGAGGACAATGGCTCTGTAAAGCAGCTAGAGGAGTGGTGTCAGCAGCTGCATGTGGGAACTGACTCCATCCCTTCATACCAAAAGTGTGGGGTTTACCGAGTGACTCAGGAGTATGAGCGGGTATTCAGTAAACACCCACTAGATTTTAGGCAGGCAAAACGGGTTCAACATCATATCCCCACTGGAGATCATCCACCCATTAAAGAAAGGTACCGGCCTATACCCCTAACACAATATCAATGTGCCAAAAGTATGTTGCGGGAAACGAAGGAGGCTGGGGTGCTCAGAGACAGTTGTAGCCCCTGGGCAGCCCCAATAGTCTTTGTGAAAAAGAAAGATGGTACCATGAGAATGTGTGTTGATTACTGAAAAATTAACAGCATTACACATAAGGATGCCTACCCATTACCCAGAATTGAGGAGTCATTAGCTGCACTTAAAACTGCTAACTATTTTTCCACCATAGATCTCACTAGTGGGTATTGGCAGGTTCCCGTGGCAGAGGCAGACAAGGAGAAAACAGCGTTTACTACACCAATGGGTCTCTGCGAGTTCAACTACATGCCGTTCGGGCTCTGCACTGCCCCAGGGACATTTCAACGGCTAATGGAATGCTGTCTTGGACACAAAAACTTCGAGACAGTTCTGTTATACCTTGATGATGTCATTGTTTTCTCCAAGACTTATGAAGACCATCTGAAGCACCTGGCTGAGGTGTTTGAAGCCTTGTCCAACTTTGGTCTGAAAGTGAAGCCTTCCAAATACCACCTCCTGAAGCCCAAGGTACAGTACCTCGGTCATGTAGTGAGTGCAGAAGGTGTGGCACCAGATCCTGACAAAGTCACAGTCATCCGGTACTGGCAGAAGCCCAGCAACCTCCATGAAGTACGTCAATTCCTCGGGTTGGTAGGCTACTACCGAAGGTTCATCAAAGGCTTCACTGAAATAGCCACGCCTATGCAAAATCTTCTGGTGGGCCAGCCCAAGAAGGCCAGGAAGAAGAGTCCTACATTTGAATGGAATGAGGAACTGGAGAGGTCTTTCACTCGACTGAAGATGGCTCTCACAGGAGATGAAGTTCTGGCCTACCCAGATTATGACCAACCATTTGTTCTGTATACTGATGCCAGCAACGTGGGACTGGGAGCAGTACTGTCACAAGTACAGAATGGCAAAGAAAGATTGATCTCCTACGCCAGCAGGAAGCTTTGTCCCTCTGAAAGGAACCCTGACAACTACAGTTCCTTCAAACTGGAGTTCCTCGCCATAGTCTGGGTTGTGACTGAACGATTCAAGCATTACCTAGCTTCAGCCAAGTTTACCATCTTCACGGACAACAACCCATTGACTCACTTGGAAACTGCCAAGCTAGATGCACTGGAGCAGCGATGGATGGCCCGGCTGTCTAACTATGAATTTACCATCAAGTACCAAGCGGGGCACAAGAATGCCAATGCTGATGCGCTGTCCAGAATGCCCAATCTGCCAGATGCAGGAGAAGACCCTGAGGCACTCGAAGAAATAGAGTTACCTGCCTTCCACCTGCCAATTGAGGCCCAATGTGCCCAAGGATTGAGAAACAGAGGGTCTATCATGAAAGAGGCCACCCTAAATCCATTGCCTCATCTGGACTGTGCAGAGAAGCAGGATAGCGACCCCGCAGTCCACCTTGTAAAGGAGCTACTGTCACAAGCTGACTCACGCCCAGGTCCAGATGCTCCTGAAGAAACGCAGCAGTTGTGGAAGGAAAGAGGCAGGCTGTTCATCTATGAAGGGAAGCTGTACTGGAGGAGTATCAACGCCCGCACTCATGAGTTGGTCTGGCAAGTGGTAGTCCCAAAGAGGGAGGCATCAATAGTCTTGGAAGCATACCACAATGGAGCTGGACACTTCGGATGGAAGAAGTTTAAGGCCTTGCTCCGGGAGAGATTCTACTGGGCTGGTATGAGGAAAGCCATTGAAAATTGGTGCCGGGAGTGTGGACAATGCAACCTGCGCAGGAAGGACCGTAACAGCCAGCGAGCTCCTTTGCAGCCAATAATAACTAAACAGCCACTCGAGTTGGTCGCCCTGGACCATGTGAAGCTGGTTCCAAGCCGTTCAGGCTACATTTATGCTCTTACCATCGTTGACCACTACTCGAGATTCCTGGTAGTCGTACCTGTCAAGGATCAAACAGCCAGGACAGCAGCCAGAGCATTCCAACAGCACTTTTGTCGACCACACTGATATCCCGAGGGAGTGCTTACAGATCAAGGTCCAGCCTTTGAGGCAGAAGTGTTCCAGGAATTCTGTAATTTGTACGGTTGCAAGAAGATCAGGACAACACTATACCATCCACAGACCAATGGCATGTGTGAAAAGATGAATCAGGTGGTGATCGATCTACTGAAGACCTTGCCTTTGGAGGAGAGGAATCTGTGGCCAGAGAAGTTGCCAGATCTGGTCGACCTCTACAATCACATTTCTGTGAATTCCACCAACTGCACTCCAGCCTACCTAATGAGAGCGAGGCCTGGCAAGCTGCCTATTGATTTGGATATGGGAGTCCTGATACCTGAGGTAACATCACCAGATGCTGACTGGGATACGGAGCGGCAGAACAGTACCGTAGAGTACAAGAGTGTGTAGAAAAGAGTAGCTCAGGCGAGACAAAAACAGAAAAGAACTACAATCAACATGCACCTGCAGTTCCCTTGTCACCAGGAGAACAAGTCTTAAAGAGGGAAAGAAGGATGCATAAATTGGATGACCAATGGGAAGCTGAACCCTACACCGTCTTACCATCAAACTTCGACAACACTAAAGTGTGCCTTATCAGTAAGGATGGAGGAGAAACCTCATCAGCAGTATCGAGGGATCATCTGAAACTGTGCCCTGACCAACTAAAGGACAGAATGGAAGAACAAAACAACCTTCAGCCCATAGAGGAAGAAAAAAAGGTCAGCACTGTACTTGGAGAATTCCCTGCAAATTGGACTAGAGCAAATAATGCCATACTGGTGCCAGTTTTGACCTTCCCCAACTGGTAGTGCAAGAAGTTACTCATGACCACCCTGAAAACCAGCATGTACAAGCAGTGGATGCTACACCAGCAGTGGAACAAGAGAATTCTCACCCTGCCAGTGGTGAATTTGTCATGCCCACAGTGTGTAGAAGTGGTCCTAGGAAATCTAGTATTCCTGTGCTACGCAGAAGCACCAGTATTGTAGCCAGTACAGCACACACTACACCAGTAGTTAACACAAGGCATCCAGTAAGTTCCCCAACAACACCAGTGCTATGTAGGTCTGTCCGTAGTACCCAAGGTATTCCACCCTTAAGGTTCCGCAAATAGATAAGTTTTGTAATTGTTAAAATGTAAATATGCAACTGTTGAAGTTTACGTGCCTACAGAGACTCTGCAAGAAACTTTTTGAAGATCTTATTTTGTTTTGATGGACGATTGGACCACAGGACTATGTGTGGTCAGAACTCTACTTGTAAATAGTTCACCATCTTGCTCAGGAATTGCACCATGGACATTGACGCATGGACTAATCATCATTAGGACTATTTTTCAGCTTTGGTTTTTGTAATTTTTCATTTTTTTAAAAATCTTGTTATATCTATAATTGTTTATATGTTTACATGTTTTCCCTTCAGTCCAGGAGTACTGACTTGCACTAGGGGGGAATGTGGCATCCCCAGGAGTATGGTCGCCACAGTGGCATTACCTTCCTCCTAGGGAGTGTGATGTCGTGCTTGGAAGCAATAAAGGATCACTCTGACAGTTAATCACAACACACAACACAGTTCTCATTCCAGCCCAGCAGAGGGAGCTCTGAACCCAAAACTGGGGGAAGAGCTGCTCTCTGAGGTCCAGGAAGGGGAAATTAGGAGTTTGTATGAGGAGGGCAATGTGTGTGGACATGAGGAGAAGAGCTGGGGGATTAAGCAGAGAGTTCAGGCTCATTCCCAGTTATAGCGCATTATATGGAGTCCGGTATCCAAGGCTGTATGGACACTGATGGTCCTGCAACAGAAACCGGAGGAATAGGAAGCTGTAAATGCTCTATTCCACATAAGACTCGGAGGCACAACAGCGACGTGTGAGGCAGAAGAGAAAGGCTACAGCTGTCTGTCATACGAGGGAGTTCTAAAGAGAATAAGCAAGTGGAACTTCAGTGTAACACAGTACTGCAAGTACCTAAAACTAAGCGCTAGGAAGGAGACTACACAACCCATCTGCCTAGAGAGATTCCTAAGTTGCTTCCAGGCTAGCCAGCTCCTGTGCCATCTGTAATCTGGACCCTGGACTGCATTTGCCAAGCAAAGTAAAGGTAAAGAAACTGCACCCTGTTGTGTCCTTGCCTTCTTCCTGCAAACTCTCCAGCACTGCTACATCTCTGTGCCAAACACTACACCCTCTTCCTCAACACCTACCCTCTTCATCTGCTCTGGCATGGCACTACAGCCCTGACTGTAGAGGGCCACCCCATCTTTGCTGCACCCCACCATCTGTCCCAAAGGATCTGTCTGCAGCGTCGGCTTAACACCTTCATTGCCGAACACCACAAGTGGCGTCACAAATCATTCACTCATAAACTTTATTCCATCACTTCATCCCTTTTACATGGGTGACCAGGGCCACGAACCGGTTCACCGCTGCTGTGACATTCCCCTCTGAGAGACCAGCCTGGTACCGAGTACCCAACAGCCCTGGGAGGGCGACCCACATGGCTGTTCTGCCATGCGCTAGTATAGGCTATACTTGCTATGTGTGAATGGTGATGGATGTATGATTCTGGTGACTGACTCATTTGAAACTCCTTCCCTCTGATATTACGCATGGTGATATGGTATTAGTTTAGCAGTCAGCGCCAATCAGAGGCAAGCCTTAAGCCACTGTGCACACCGCACCGCTATGCTAGCGTCCGATATCGTGCTTGCTATCTGGCTTTGTCGTCGAGCAGCAGTGTCCTACGTCGCGCTGCAGTTGCAGCCCTTCTTCGCGTTCGCAGCAGCGATGCCACAAACATGGTAGGTCTAGAGGGACGCAGCTTCTCTGTCTTGGGTCCTGCTCCTGTGACCAGATACCGAGTGTGCATTTACCTGAAGCCTGTGTCACTAACAGGTTCAGCATTTTGTATGCTATCTGAAGCCTGTGTCAATAACAGGTTCAGTGTTTTGTATGTTTTTGTTGCGGCACCTCTGTGTGTGAACAGAGCCTGCTCTGCGCACTTCGGGTGACGTTGAACCCATGTGTATCATACCGCCATATTGCTCCTCTGTCATCACTCAGGTTGTTACACCTACTGCGCGGTGGACCCTGAGCAGCGAACGCACTTTATTATTTATTTTTATTTAGTGTGTTCCACCGTTCCTAACATTATACTAGCGCCAGGGTCTGGCTAGTGATGGCAGAACAGCAGCAACTCTTACAGTGTATTCGGCAGCTTGAGGGCCGGCTGGCCACTCTTGAGGGGGCTCTCTCAGCTGCACAATCCACCGAAGCTGCTGTAAAGGCAATCACAGACGCAGTTTCCCGTATGTCCACGTCCTCCCCCGCGCTGACAGTTACCCGCCTCCCGTTGCCTGATAAATTTTATGGCGATGGCGCCTCCTGTAGGGGTTTCATCAGCCAGTGCTCCATTCAGCTGGAATTACTGGCTGCGCGATTCCCTACGCAACGGGCCAAGGTGTGGTTTATTGTTTCCCTGCTGTCGGGCAAAGCGTTGGTGTGGGCTACGCCACTATGGAAGCGTGGTGACCCAGAAGTCCGGACCGCTGCTCACTTTCTAACAGCTATTAAGCAGGTCTTCCTCGGTCCACAGGTCACGCACGATACCTCTCTTCAGCTTCTTGCTTTGACTCAGGGTGCTCTCTCGGTTAGTCAGTATGCCGTCCGTTTTCGGACACTTGCTTCCGAGTTGGAGTGGTCCGATAAAGCCCTCATCTCTGTGTTTTGGAGAGGTTTGGTGGAGCACATTAAAGATGCTCTTTCCACTAGAGACGTTCCTGCCAGTTTGGAAGAACTGATTGCCATTTCCACCCGCATTGACCTCTGTTTTTTGGAGCGCGGTATGGAGCGTGCTCAATCCAAACGGAAGGTTACTCCGGCTCCCAATTTTTTTGAGCCTCTGGAACTACCCGAGCCAGAGGTTCCACCCCCAGAGCCCATGGAGGTGTCTCGCACCGTTCTCCAGGCGTGTCTGGCACAAGACTCCAGTCGTGGTCTTATTTGTCAACACGCGGTGTCTCAAAACAACAGTGCCCCGCAAAGGCCAAATTCTGTACCGCCGGGTAAGGCCCTTGTTCCTCCCCACCTTCGGCCAAAGGTTCTTGCCTGGGCACACTCATCCTGGAGAGGTGGTCACTGTGGCTATATGCAGACCACAAAACTCCTGGCAGGGTCTTACTGGTGGCCGCACAGGGCTCAGGATGTTAAAAAATATATTCGGGCCTGCGCCTTTTGTGCTCGGAATAGCTTCCTTAAGCGAAGATCGGAGACGCCTGCCACACGGTGGCGTTCCACTGCGTTCCACTGTAACTTCCGCTCCCGCTGTCTCCCACGGGCCCCTTTTCAGACCTGGCGATCTTGCCACCCCTGAGGCCTTCCACATGTCCCGGGCCTCTCTGTCATCTACCGGGACATCAGACTTGCCTGCGGACGAGTCTGAGGCCTTATACCTCTTACGGGCACAAGTAGGTGGATCGTAAGGCTCAGGGAGGGGGTGCCCTAGGAGGGGGGTAATGTTAGGAGTCGGATTTCTGCGTTTACTCAGCAGGGATACAGATCCTCACATTCTGCACTCTCCTCCTATATTTCCACTGCAGAGGAGATTGCCTTGCAGCAAATCTCTCCTGAGGCTAAGTCCTTCTGTCCTCTTACTGGGCATGCTCATGGAACACATGGCTGTTCCGCCATGCGCTAGTATAGGCTATACTTGCTATGTGTGAATGGTGATGGATGTATGATTCTGGTGACTGACTCATTTGAAACCCCTTCCCTCTGATATTACGCATGGTGATAGGGTATTAGTTTAGCAGTCTGCGCCAGTCAGTGGCAAGCCTTAAGCTACTGTGCACACCGCACCGCTATGCTAGCTTCTGACATTGCGCTTGCTATCTGGCTTTGTCGTCGAGCGGCAGTGTCCTACGCTGTGCTGCAGTTGCAGCCCTTCTTGGCGTTCGCAGCAGCGACGCCGCACACATGGTAGGTCTAGAGGGACGCAGCTTCTCTGTCTTGGGTCCTGCTCCTGTGACCAGATACCGTGTGTGACCAGATACCTGATGGCATTGGCATGTCGAGAACCGGGTAACGACCGTGGCAAATGGCCGTCGCTTACCGGGCCCTCGACGTGCCAATTGGCATGGAAGGGGAGATTTTTCGGAGGGTGAGGGCACGGGCGCACCCCCCCCCCCACACACACACACAAACACATTTCAGGGCCCCCTCTTCTCGCTGGCACTTTGTTAGTGGAGAATATCATTCATTTTGCCTAAAACAAAATAAAAACGCCACATTACATCGAAAACCACTAACGCAACGTGGAAAAAAAACACGCCATTGTTTTCTGGGTGAAATTCTAGAAGCCGATCAGGGGACCCCGAAAGCGCAAAAAGAACCAGCCCTCCTAAAGTATGATCTGCCTGGATCAGCCTTCTGGGGCCTCAGACCCCACAACTCCCGAGGGGAAGGTGCCAGCAACCCCAAATTTTGCACACACGTTCTTCAGACTGCTACCTAAAATTGGGTACCTCAATGGGGCCCCTGAACACAGACAAATTGGCAATCAGGGGGTCATAGCGTGCTCCCCCCGGCTAAAATCATCATCTGTCTACATGCTATAAAGGGTAAAAAAATTCCAGGGGAGTACTTCACGGCCCCAGGACCTGTTATCAAGCCCAGAGCAGGTCCTAAGCTTTCCAACGCCACCTCGTGCGCCCCGCTAGCATGCCCAGAAGCCGATCAGGGGACCCCGAAAGCGCAAAAAGAACCAGCCCTCATAAAGAATGATCTGCCTGGATCAGCTTTCTGGGGCCTCAGACCCCACAACTCCCGAGGGGATGGTGCCAGCAACCCCAAATTTTGCACACACGTTCTTCAGACTGCTACCTAAAATGGGGTACCTCAATGGGGCCCCTGAACACAGATAAATTGGCAATCAGGGGGTCATAGCGTGCTCCCCCCGGCTAAAATCATCATCTGTCTACATGCTATAAAGGGTAAAAATATTCCAGGGGAGTACTTCACGGCCCCAGGACCTGTTATCAAGCCCAGAGTAGGTCCTAAGCTTTCCAACGCCACCTCGTGCGCCCCGCTAGCATGCCCAGAAGCCGATCAGGGGACCCCGAAAGCTCAAAAAGAACCAGCCCTCCTAAAGAATGATCTGCCTGGATCAGCTTTCTGGGGCCTCAGACCCCACAACTCCCGAGGGGAAGGTGCCAGCAACCCCAAATTTTGCACACACGTTCTTCAGACTGCTACCTAAAAGGGGGCACCTCAATGTGGCCCCTGAACACAGAGGAATTGGCAATCAGGGGGTCATAGCGTGCTCCCACCGGCTAAAATCATCATCTGTCTACATGCTATAAAGGGTAAAAAAATTCCAGGGGAGTACTTCACGGCCCCAGGACCTGTTATCAAGCCCAGAGCAGGTCCTAAGCTTTCCAACGCCACCTCGTGCGCCCCGCTAGCATGCCCAGAAGCCGATCAGGGGACCCCGAAAGCGCAAAAAGAACCAGCCCTCCTAAAGTATGATCTGCCTGGATCAGCTTTCTGGGGCCTCAGACCCCACAACTCCCGAGGGGAAGGTGCCAGCAACCCCAAATTTTTCACACACGTTCTTCAGACTGCTACCTAAAAGGGGCTACCTCAATGGGGCCCCTGAACACAGAGAAATTGGCAATCAGGGGGTCATAGCGTGCTCCCCCCGGCTAAAATCATCATCTGTCTACGTGCTATAAAGGGTAAAAAAATTCCAGGGGAGTACTTCACGGCCCCAGGACCTGTTATCAAGCCCAGAGCAGGTCCTAAGCTTTCCAACGTCACCTCGTGCGCCCCGCTTGCATGCGCAGAAGCCGATGAGGGGACCCCGAAAGCGCAAAAAGAACCAGCCCTCCTAAAGTATGATCTGCCTGGATCAGCTTTCTGGGGCCTCAGACCCCACAACTCCCGAGGGGAAGGTGCCAGCAACCCCAAATTTTGCACACACGTTCTTCAGACTGCTACCTAAAAGGGGCTACCTCAATGGGGCCCCTGAACACAGAGAAATTGGCAATCAGGGGGTCATAGCGTGCTCCCCCCGGCTAAAATCATCATCTGTCTACATACTATAAAGGGTAAAAAAATTCCAGGGGAGTACTTCACGGCCCCAGGACCTGTTATCAAGCCCAGAGCAGGTCCTAAGCTTTCCAACGCCACCTCGTGCGCCCCGCTAGCATGCCCAGAAGCCGATCAGGGGACCCCGAAAGCTCAAAAAGAACCAGCCCTCCTAAAGAATGATCTGTCTGGATCAGCTTTCTGGGGCCTCAGACCCCACAACTCCAGAGGGGAAGGTGCCAGCAACCCCAAATTTTGCACACACGTTCTTCAGACTGCTACCTAAAAGGGGCTACCTCAATGGGGCCCCTGAACACAGAGGAATTGGCAATCAGGGGGTCATAGCGTGCTCCCCCCCGGCTAAAATCATCATCTGTCTACATGCTATAAAGGGTAAAAAAATTCCAGGGGAGTACTTCACGGCCCCAGGACCTGTTATCAAGCCCAGAGCAGGTCCTAAGCTTTCCAACGCCACCTCGTGCGCCCCGCTAGCATGCCCAGAAGCCGATCAGGGGACCCCGAAAGCTCAAAAAGAACCAGCCCTCCTAAAGAATGATCTGCCTGGATCAGCTTTCTGGGGCCTCAGACCCCACAACTCCCGAGGGGAAGGTGGCAGCAACCCCAAATTTTGCACACACGTTCTTCAGACTGCTACCTAAAAGGGGCTACCTCAATGGGGCCCCTGAACACAGAGGAATTGGCAATCAGGGGGTCATAGCGTGCTCCCCCCGGCTAAAATCATCATCTGTCTACATGCGCCAGACATTACTCGCTCCCAGGGTGGACTGCTGAGAGTCTCCTCTGCGAAAAAGACACCAAAACTGGGTTGCTGTGACTTGTGGTTCAAGAGAAACAGACCCAGAACCGCAAGCTCCCCCCCACGTTCCATCCAAAGGATAGTATCGAGATCCCGGTAACACACGTGGTATAGCCACGTTTCCTACCCAGACCTCGACTTGCCTGATGGCATTAGCATGTAGAGAACCGGGTAACGACCGAGGCAAATGGCCGTCGCTTACCGGGCCCTCGACGTGCCAATTGGCATGGAAGGGGAGATTTTTCGGAGGGTGAGGGCACGGGCGCACCCCCCCCCCACACACACACACACACATTTCAGGGCCCCCTCTTCTCGCTGGCACTTTGTTAGTGGAGAATATCATTCATTTTGCCTAAAACAAAAGTAAAACGCCACATTAAATCGAAAACCACTAACGCAACGTGGAAAAAAAACACGCCATTGTTTTCTGGGTGAAATTCTCTATTCGATTGACATATCGCACGCCAGGGGGAAAATGTTTCGCACCCCCCGCTCCCTGTCAAAATGGCCAACGTTTTCATCTTTTTGCTGGGTAGCTCCGTAGCCTAAGCGCACAGTGACGAGCCACTTTGGGGGATGAAAACCGAGGGAATTCCCCAGATTTCAAGACCCGTTTCGCCCGGCTGCGACTTGCGGTTCCGGAGAACCTAGGCCCTGGCTCTGAGGACCACCACTCCCGTGCCGTAAGCGCCAGACATTAGTCGCTCCCAGGGTGGACAGCCGAGAGTCTCCTCTACAAAAAACGTAACCAATGATATGAACCGTTTTCACAGGAAGTAAGATTATTAAAAGTCATACAACTTAGTCTCTACATGTAGTGTATATATATATATATATATATATAAAATTTTTTTTTTTTTTTTAGGTTTCATCTCCCCATAGTCACCAGCCAGATGGTTAGAAAAGTGCTTGAATCCTGGACTCTCTCAAGATGTACTGACGTGCAACAACGTCTGGTCGCCAGGTATTTGGCACATTCAAATCTTACAGCGGACAGGAACTACCGGGAAAAGAACATGGATGACATTTGCCATGGACAAAGCCTACTGATGGAAGCACGGAAGTCAGCGAGTCAAGAAGCCACAGCCAGCACTTCAAGGTATTTTATTGTGAAATGAAAATAATACATGCTTTGAAATAAACTTGACAAAGACTTCTTTTTTTCTTCTTTTTGATTCCCCTAAAGGGTTGCAGAAGAGAACACCAGGGGAAGAAGAGACCAGACAGCTGCAGTCCACAGTTCCCAGATACCAGAACTGATTCCCGAAGAACTGGAGAGTGAGCATGAATAGACTTCGAGTGCAAGGTGAAAATACCTTTACTCCAATACCATGGTGCCAAGCTAATGGATGCACTCATTACCAGCTTTTAATACTAATGTATTCATTTCAGGGCACATGTACCTTCCCCGTCCTTTCTCATGCAGACACGTTCCATGAGGCAGAACCAGAAAAGGAGCTCTTCAAGGTAATTATTGAACACTTCTATTTATATTAAATTCTTACTGTACTTGTCAGGGACTAGCCACACCAGCCACTGAGTTTGAAACTGTAGATAATTCTATTGTATGGAACTTTAAAAACTATTCTATGGATAGGGGATAACATTGGAAGAAAAAAAAAATCCTGCCACCGGCGCTCACCCTTTAATGTGATAGCCAGGACTCATGGAAAAACCTTAAAGCAAAGTAACACTTTGCAGCATTTCTGTGAAGCATTACTGTACTTTGGCTGAGTGCCAGTATTCTAGAAGTGTGGATTTTTTTATGCATATCTTTCAGTTGTAACATCATTCCTTTTTCCTTCTAAGCACTAAAGAAACAAGTACATCGCAGATGAGGAGATGGAATATGAACCCTGTGGTCATGCTGAAGAGACTCCGAAGTTAAAGTTCATTTTTGTTTGCGTTTTAGGTGGGTACTCTAGCAACAGAAAAACAGCTTCCAGAAATATGTGATATTGAGGCTCAGCTCTATTGAGTTCAATGGAGCTGAGCATCATGACTTCACTTAACGCCAGTTTGGAAGTGGCAGTTTTTTGCAAGGAGGCAGCTGTTCTTCTAATACTATAGTTCACCTTTAATTGAGTCTATTCTAACTTTTTTTTTTCTCTTTTGCAGGTGAAATTTAGTCTTTTAAATAATGTGCATGTTGCTGCTCTGCAATGTTTTTGTTTATTAAACTAATGGTTTTTATTCTAGTGTATTGTTAAAGCGTAACTAAACTTTTTATATATATATATATTCAGGGGGGGGTCTTCAAACTTGTGGCCCATCCACACATGCATATTGTTATCAAGTGTTTTGTGTGATTTCTGCAAATGTGGAATGCACACAAAATCCGTGTGTATCCTGCAATAAGTGTGCAGAAGGAGGTAAGTAATTAACCCTTGATGCCCCATCCACCTGTAACATCTGTGCTGGTATATCAGATAAGATGTTACAGGGTTAAAACACAGAAGTGACAGATCTGTCACTTCTCTGTGTGCAAAATTCACAGTAAATATGCAGGTGACTACATTGCATATTTACTGCAACGTGTACCAGTTTTATGTGCAAGAACCATCCATACGCATGTGTGGATCAGCCCTTGGAATCCCCTGTTTCTTTCCAATGTGTGTGTGTAATATATATATATATATATATATATATATATATATATATATAGAAACAGGGGATTCCAAGGGCTGATCCACACATGCGTATGGATGGTTCTTGCACGTAAAACTGGTACACGTTGCAGTAAATATGCAATGTAGTCACCTGCATATTTACTGTGAATTTCGCACACAGAGAAGTGACAGATCTGTCACAGTATATATATATATATATATATAAAAATTTGTACGCTTTTAAGGCCTAGGGCTATCAGCAATGATGAAAAAAACCTGTCAATTGCTCTGGCATCATGGCCAAAGTGAGGACTATGCACAGGGATCTGAGCTGATAAATTTAAGGCCCATCCCTTGACAATGTCACTGGATTAATTGCCTGAGTAAATGCACTCTTATTTGAATTATATTTTTAACAGTTTGAGCTTTCGTTTTAATTCAATAAAATATTATTTAAGCTGGCTATGTTGTAGTTGTGTGTGGGCTATAGAAGACTTGTTTAATGGTATTAGGGTTTGTAAAGCCATCTTTGTACTCATGGCCTTCAGGTACTCTGTACTTTTATAGCACCTCTCACTCCCTACTAGTCATTAAGTACTTTAGCTTGCTTGTAGCTGTATTCACATAGCTGTGAGTTAGTTGCCTGAAAGACAAGGCATGAGCCCTAGTGCATGCACTGTCTGATTATCCAGGACCATTCTACTTTCATCTCCTTTTTCTGGCCTGTGACAGAAAAACACATATGAGAATAACCTCATCAGATACAATGGGTACAATTGCATTCTGTAACCTCTGGTCACACGGACACCTCATCATTATTCATTGTGCAAGTGTCAAGCTCCTAAAATTCACAGTAGAAAAAGTCCACAGGGTATGCTGACATGTACATATCATATTCATATCACCACTATACTATAGAAAAGGGAACAAAACCAAAGCAAACGTCATGTTATTTAGAGAAACAAACATAAAACTATATTTGGTCTTATTCCTGTGCTTTACAGCAATGGCATAGCTTCCTTTCTCCATCTTCATTATTGCCAATTTGTGAAACCGTATCCAAACTGGGGAGAGAAAAAAATTTGATCAATATTGCACAGTGCAACATTATACATAGTGACAGTCTGGTATGGCACCTCGGCAACATTGTCACCCACAAAATATTATACATTATATACTGTAATCAAAGATGCTTTTAGGCCATGTGCACACGATGCATTTTTCCCGCAGAACCGCACAGTGATTTACAGTAGCATGTAAATCTATGGAAAAAAAAAAATCTGTGCAGACGCTGCAGAAAGTGGGTGTGCGGTTTTCAAACAACTGCATGTGACTTCTTTTGTGCGGTTTTCTATCTCCCCATTCTCAAAAACCGCAGGGGGAAAACCGCACCAAAACTGCACTAAAAAAGGAAGAAATCCGCAGGAAAAATGCAGCTCATTTGACCTGCGGATTTCGTGAATTCTGCGCAGAAAAATCCGCAGGAGGATTTTCCCCGTGTGCACATAGCCTTAGGCTGCGAGTCAGGTCACAATAGTAGCAGATAGGAAAGGAGATAACAAGTTAAGGGCTGTAGAAAACTTTGCTATGTGGAGTTTGCTCATTTTATTTTATAAAAATGTAATGTCTACCCCTCCGCATAGCAATGTTTTCTACACACCAACTCTTATCTCCTTTGTTATATGGGAGGTTCTGAGATGTCTGTGCCTGCAATCAGAAGGGTTGAATGTAGACAACCTGGCTGTGGAGATGTGCAAGTTTTTTTTCCAACTGATTTTATTTTATTTTTTCTTCACTACCTCCCCTACCACCTCCCACCCCAGTCAGTGAACAACTTTAATGGATCCTGTACTGATAGGCTGTGTACCTTCAGAGCAAAATACTTGTTTTCTGCCCAAGATTGCTGATCTAGAAGTTGCTCAGTGTTCATTGTCACTTTTTTTTTTTTTTTTAAATCAAAGGGCTGGCTTTACACACCTGAATGACACCGCTGCTCAATGAGGCTTCTTGCAGGACCTTCAATGATGTTGGAGATCAAATGATCTCTGATGCTGTTGAAGGTCCTGAAGTACTGCAGGATGCCTCGGTCAGCATTCGGGTGAGCGTTTAACCCTTTTATCATATACCGGAGTGCTATTTGGTGAAGTGTCATGCATCGTGGTGTAGTACAAACCTCTTCACAGTGCTAATGCAGTGCAGACAAAAGACTGGAACTGTTCCCCAGCCAGTGTGCTAATGAAATACTGGCGATAGCATGTACTCAGCCAAACAAAACAACACTGCATGATCTGAGTGACTGAGGGAATATCATTTAGTGTCCGGTGTGTGGTCGTGCACAATTGGAACGATAGTCGCTCATCACCGACTACTGAGCGACAGTTGCTTAATAGTTGTGTGTAAAGTCACATTGACAATCGAGGTGCTAGATGGGCGTAATAGCCTGATAAATCATCCCGCGTAAAAGTAATTTAACAGGACTCCGTACCTTGGGTTTCAACTGGTATGCTTCATCCTGATGTTCCAGGGCATCGTTTATCAGTTTTAACATTCTGTACCGACGCCAACCTCTGACCTACAGAGAGAGTAATGTGGTTAAGAGGATGGAGAACAAATGGGAACGTGGATGAATATGTGAGCAGAACATTACCTGTATGGTAAACACCTCCACCTCCCTGGAACGCTTCACTTTTTCACCATTACATCAGAAATAGCTGAAACCGAATATGAAATGCTATTAAATATTGCATGTGACACCACAGCCTCATGTTCTTTTATGATTCAACCCACCTCTTTTTTGGGAAACATGGACCAATGATTCTTCATAATTGTAGTGTGCAAAATCCTACAAAAAATAAAGACATCTTAGGCTGTGTGCACACGCTGCGGATTTTGCTGCGGTTCCGCAGCGGTTTTGGCCGCTGCGGACCCGCAGCGGTTTTGGCCGCTGCGGACCCGCAGCAGTTTTTGCTGCGGTGTACAGTACCATGATTCCCTATGGGAATCAAAAACCGCAGTGCAGACGGTGCGGAATTTTCCTCGCGGATTATCTGCGGTTTTCAATCCGCAGAAAGAATTGACATGTCAATTCTTTCTGCGGATTCTCCTGCGGTTTGCCATCTCCTCCATTGAGGAGATGAAAAACCGCAGGGCAAAACCGCAGAGCAATCCGCAGGTAAAACCGCAGGTCTTTTGACCTGCGGTTTCACCTGCGGATTTTACAAAATCCGCGCGGATGAATCCGCACATAATCCGCAGCATGTGCACATAGTTAAGGACAAGGAATCTGGGTCAATTCGAATTGTACTTCAGAGCATGTGCCATTTTGAAGCCTCTCTGTAAAAAATGCTATAAATTATAGGAAGCATGCTCATCAACACATGTACTATTTGCCAGTGCGCTTTTCCTACTATGCCATTCATTTAGGACTTCTGGTAATTTGTAGGTGAAAAAATTGTCAAAGTCCTAAATTAATGGGATTCATCATAGGGAGCTAAGCGATTATATCTCCGTGGCTGATGCACACAGAATCTAGATCTTTAACAGGGTGAGTACAGAGTCTCCCACAAATTTTAAGACCCTCACTGCCCTGCAGTGACTTGAATTCCAGAGAAATTTGCCCAAAACGGACCACCCTTATCCACTTTCCAATGCATATCTATGAGAAAAAAAATGCCCAAAATCTGGGGTCACTGCTCTGCCTTCATAAGCCCTGGACACTAGCGCTTTTAGGGGAAGAAAGCCCAGGCACTGCACTTCAAATAGACACCAAAACCGGGTTGCTGATTTATGTACTTACAGTTTGTCTCTCAGCCATCTTTCCTCGTAGGCAGTTTGAAAGCAAGTAAAGACATGCCCCATATTCAAATCCTCACCTCAACTTCCTCCTCATCATGATTGGCTGTGCTGTCACTACTCAAGTTTAAGAACACACCCCTTAAAGAAATAGAAAAATAAATATTGAGTTAAACAATAAAAGGATTCGAACCCTAGTCACTGCAAGAAAAAGGCAGCTCCACGTCTTCTTGTGCCACCTAGGTACAAGAGGAAGTGTAACCACCTAATCAAAGTGGTATCTCCGTTCCATTTAAATTACTATATCGAGATCCGGGTAACAGCCGCATACACGCCCCGTTCGTTAACCAGGCCTTGACCATCCAATTTGCATTGAACCTTGGGTGCCGGAGGTCTTGGTCTCATTTCTCTGGAACCACAATTTGCAGCCACATGCTTTTGGTGTCTATTTGAAGGGCACACCTTGGGATTTCTTCCCGTAAAAGGGCTAGCATCAGACCATTGAACCCTCGAAGTTTTGGCATGTTTTTCTTGTAGACATGCATTGGAAATCGATCATATCTCCGTGGCGGTGGCAGTCGGCCACTAGATCTTTCGGAGGGTGAGGGCACGGTGCCCCCCCACACATTTCAGGGCCCCCTCTTCTCGCTGGCACTTTTGGAGAATATCATTCATTTTGCCTAAAACAAAAGTAAAACGCCACATTAAATCGAAAACCACTAACGCAACGTGGAAAAAAAGCACGCCATTGTTTTCTGGGTGAAATTCTCTATTCGATTGACATATCACATGCCAGGGGGAAAATGTTTCGCACCCCCCGCTCCCTGTCAAAATGGCCGACGTTTTCATCTTTTTGCTGGGTAGCTCCACAGCCTAAGCGCACAGTGACGAGCCACTTTGGGGGATGAAAACCGAGGGAATTCCCCAGATTTTAAGACCCGTTTCGCCCGGCTGCGACTTGCGGTTCCGGAGAACCTAGGCCCTGGCTCTGAGGACCACCACTCCCGTGCCGTAAGCGCCAGACATTAGTCGCTCCCAGGGTGGACTGCTGAGAGTCTCCGCTACGAAAAAGACACCAAAACTGGGTTGCTGTGACTTGTGGTTCAAGAGAAACAGACCCAGAACCGCGAGCTCCCCCCACGTTCCATCCAAAGGATAGTATCGAGAGCCCGGTAACACACGTAGTATATTCACGTTTCATATTGGAATATTGTCCAGGATGCCTCCTACAAACAGAGACATCACTTGTCCCCCTGCTGCCCAGGGAATTTGATTTCTGGGGTCAGTGCATGGCTGTCCATTGATAAAAAAGGATCCTGGTGGTGCAGGCTTGAGGGGGAACAAATGCCCAACAGAGCAGCACACAGCCCCAATAAATGTTCCCTCACATCAGTCTGGTAATTAGCTTTCAAATGACACCCAAGTGGCCCCTCTGGCTTTACCAGAAGTCGCACCAGGGGCCCAATATCTGATTTGGACAGCAGATTTGAAAAGACATTTTGAGGCCTTGGGTCGGTTTTGAGCTTCTGAAACCTCACAATTACCCAGCAGAAGGTACCAGGCCAACCAAACTTGGCAGGAAAATTGTCCAGGATGCCTCCTACAAACAGAGACATCACTTGTCCCCCTGCTGCCCAGGGAATTTGAATTCTGGGGTCAGAGCATGGCTGTCCATTGATGAAAAGGATCCTGGTGGTGCAGGCTTGAGGGGGCACAAATGCCTAACAGAGCAGCACACAGCCCCAATAAATGTTCCCTCACATCAGTCTGGTAATTAGCTTTAAAATGACACCCCAGTGGCCCCTCTGGCTTTACCAGAAGTCGCACCAGGGGCCCAATATCTGATTTGGACAGCAGATTTGAAAAGACATTTTGAGGCCTTGGGTCGGTTTTGAGGTTCTGAAACCCCACAACTACCCAGCAGAAGGTACCAGGCCAACCAAACTTGGTAGGAAGTCAAATTCGATGGGGAGCAGGGGGAAAAGTGATGTCTCTGTGAGGCATCCTGTCAAAATCAGATATTGGGCCCCTGGTGCGACTTCTGGTAAAGCCAGAGGGGCCACTGGGGTGTTAATTGAAAGCAAATTACCACACAAATGTGAGGGAACATTTATTGGGGCTGTGTGCTGCTCTGTTGGGCATTTGTGCCCCCTCAAGCCTGCACCACCAGGACCATTTTTATCCATGGACAGCCATGCTCTGACCCCCTGAAATCAAATTCCATGGGGAGCAGGGGGACAAGTCATGTCTCTGTATGTAGGTGGCATCCTGGAGAATATTCCTACCAAGTTTGGTTGGCCTGGTACCTTCTGCTGGGTAGTTGTGGGGTTTCAGAACCTCAAAACCGACCCAAGGCCTCAAAATGTCTTTTCAAATCTGCTGTCCAAATCAGATATTGGGCCCCTGGTGCGACATCTGGTAAAGCCAGAGGGGCCATTGGGGTGTGGTTTGAAAGCTAATTACCAGACTGATGTGAGGGAACATTTATTGGGGCTGTGTGCTGCTCTGTTGGGCATTTGTTCCCCCTCAAGCTTGCACCACCAGGATCCTTTTCATCAATGGACAGCCATGCACTGACCCCTGAATTCAAATTCCCTGGGCAGCAGGGGGACAAGTTATGACTCTGTTTGAAGGAGGCATCCTGGAGAATATTCCTGCCAAGTTTGGTTGGCCTGGTACCTTCTGCTTGGTAGTTGTGGGGTTTCAGAACCTCAAAACCGACCCAAGGCCTCAAAATGTCTTTTCAAATCTGCTGTCCAAATCAGATATTGGGCCCCTGGTGCGACTTCTGTAAAATCCAGAGGGGCCACTGGGGTGTCATTTGAAAGCTAATTACCATACTGATGTGAGGGAACATTTATTGCGGCTGTGTGCTGCTCTGTTGGGCATTTGTTCCCCCTCAAGCCTGCACCACCAGGATCCTTTTCATCAATGGACAGCCATGCTCTGACCCCAGAATTCAAATTCCCTGGGCAGCAGGGGGACAAGTGATGTCTCTGTTTGTAGGAGGCATCCTGGACAATTTTCCTGCCAAGTTTGGTTGGCCTGGTACCTTCTGCTGGGTAGTTGTGGGGTTTCAGAACCTCAAAACCGACCCAAGGCCTCAAAATGTCTTTTCAAATCTGCTGTCCAAATCAGATATTGGGCCCCTGGTGCGACTTCTGGTAAAGCCAGAGGGGCCACTGGGGTGTCATTTGAAATCTAATTACCAGACTGATGTGGGGAAATATTTATTGGGGCTGTGTGCTGCTCTGTTGGGCATTTGTTCCCCCTCAAGCCTGCACCATTAGCCGGCTCTCACTGTTGAATGTGACATACTGAGGATGAGAGCCGGCTAGCCTAAGCGCACAGTGACGAGCCACTTTGGGGGATGAAAACCGAGGGAATTCCCCAGATTTTAAGACCCGTTTCGCCCGGCTGCGACTTGCGGTTCCGGAGAACCTAGGCCCTGGCTCTGAGGACCACCACTCCCGTGCCGTAAGAGCCAGACATTAGTCGCTCCCAGGGTGGACAGCTGAGAGTCTCCACTACGAAAAAGACACCAAAACTGGGTTGCTGTGACTTGTGGTTCAAGAGAAACAGACCCAGAACCGCGAGCTCCCCCCCACGTTCCATCCACAGGATAGTATCTAGATCCCGGTAACATACGTGGTATAGCCACGTTTCTTACCCAGACCTCGACTTGCCTGATGGCATTGGCATGTCGAGAACCGGGTAACGACCGTGGCAAATGGCCGTCGCTTACCGGGCCCTCGACGTGCCAATTGGCATGGAAGGGGAGATTTTTCGGAGGGTGAGGGCACGGCGCCCCCCCACATTTTAGGGACCACTCTTATCACAGGCACTGAGTGAGACTGCCAGGGACTCTGCGGCACTGCCAGGGACTCTGCGGCACTGCCAGGGACTCTGCGGCACTGCCAGGGACTCTGCGGCACTGCCAGGGACTCTGCGGCACTGCCAGGGACTCTGCGGCACTGCCAGGGGGCAGGTTGTCAGGGGCTGCAGGAGCCCGGGGGCAGGTTGTCAGGGGCTGCAGGAGCCCGGGGGCAGGTTGTCAGGGGCTGCAGGAGCCCGGGGGTAGGTTGTCAGGGGCTGCAGGAGCCCGGGGGCAGGTTGTCAGGGGCTGCAGGAGGCTGTGGCAGGCCGCAATGCTGTGTAGGACGCTGTGTGGTGCTGGAGAGTGCTACAGAGCCACACAGCTCTCTGGTGTCATGACAGGTGACTGTATATACATGTATACACATACATGAATGTACGTGTCATGACAGCTACTTTGACGATACGTACATGGATTTTTACTTACCCAAACAAAGGATGAAGAGGCTAGCTGGTCCACATTATGATGGAGGCCGGAGAGCATCGTCCCTCCATCGTGATGTCGTCCAGCAGGGAAATTTGTTGTCCTTGCCACATGGAGCCAGTTCAGTCTCTGAGATGCCTTGTTAACTAGTTGAAAAAAAAAAAGGAAATTATTGAATTTTAAAATTATTTTTATTCTAAATCCTATTAATTCTATTAATACATTAAATATGAATCTTCATCCATGAGTGTATGGTTCCAGCAGACACAGCGCGCGGTGGCGGCTTCCTCAAGTGTTACCTGTGGGTTATGCTCTGTTAGCTAATGACAAACAGGGAAAGAAAAAAAAATGAATTATCGAATTATTGTATTTTACTATTATTTCTATTCTAAGCCCTGCTAGTGTTCACAGCAGTGATAACACAGCCCCCTGCATGTCAGCTCACCCTCCCACCCACCGGGACAGCCTGTATCCCCGCCGTGCCCCCCACAGCTGACCCCATATACTGTGCTGAGCATCCCCTCCCTCCACCCCAACTGGACAGCCTGTATCCCTGCCGTGCCCCCCACAGCTGACCCCATACTCTGTGCTGAGCTACCCCTCCCTCCAACCCACCGGGACAGCCTGTATCCCTGCCATGCCCCACACAGCTGACCCCATACACTGTGCTGAGCTTCCCCTCCCCCCACCCCACCGGGACAGCCTGTATCCCTGCCATGCCCCACACAGCTGACCCCATACACTGTGCTGAGCTTCCCCTCCCCCCACCCCACCGGGACAGCCTGTATCCCTGCCATGCCCCACACAGCTGACCCCATACACTGTGCTGAGCTTCCCCTTCCTCCACCCCACCGGGACAGCCTGTATCCCTGCCATGCCCCACACAGCTGACCCCATACACTGTGCTGAGCTTCCCCTCACCCCACCGGGACAGCCTGTATCCCCGCCATGCCCCACACAGCTGACCCCATACACTGTGCTGAGCTTCCCCTCCCTCCACCCCACCGGGACAGCCTGTATCCCTGCCATGCCCCACACAGCTGACCCCATACACTGTGCTGAGCTTCCCCTCCCCCCACCCCACCGGGACAGCCTGTATCCCTGCCATGCCCCACACAGCTGACCCCATACACTGTGCTGAGCTTCCCCTCACCCCACCGGGACAGCCTGTATCCCTGCCATGCCCCACACAGCTGACCCCATACACTGTGCTGAGCTTCCCCTCCCTCCACCCCACCGGGACAGCCTGTATCCCTGCCATGCCCCACACAGCTGACCCCATACACTGTGCTGAGCTTCCCCTCCCTCCACCCCACCGGGACAGCCTGTATCCCTGCCATGCCCCACACAGCTGACCCCATACACTGTGCTGAGCTTCCCCTCCCCCCACCCCACCGGGACAGCCTGTATCCCTGCCATGCCCCACACAGCTGACCCCATACACTGTGCTGTGCTTCCCCTCACCCCACCGGGACAGCCTGTATCCCTGCCATGCCCCACACAGCTGACCCCATACACTGTGCTGAGCTTCCCCTCCCTCCACCCCACCGGGACAGCCTGTATCCCTGCCATGCCCCACACAGCTGACCCCATACACTGTGCTGAGCTTCCCCTTCCTCCACCCCACCGGGACAGCCTGTATCCCCGCCATGCCCCACACAGCTGACCCCATACACTGTGCTGAGCTTCCCCTCACCCCACCGGGACAGCCTGTATCCCTGCCATGCCCCACACAGCTGACCCCATACACTGTGCTGAGCTTCCCCTCCCTCCACCCCACCGGGACAGCCTGTATCCCTGCCATGCCCCACACAGCTGACCCCATACACTGTGCTGAGCTTCCCCTCCCCCCACCCCACCGGGACAGCCTGTATCCCCGCCATGCCCCACACAGCTGACCCCATACACTGTGCTGAGCTTCCCCTTCCTCCACCCCACCGGGACAGCCTGTATCCCTGCCATGCCCCACACAGCTGACCCCATACACTGTGCTGAGCTTCCCCTCCCTCCACCCCACCGGGACAGCCTGTATCCCTGCCATGCCCCACACAGCTGACCCCATACAGTAGCTATGTATTGGTGGTGCCCATAGGGGTGTACATACTTACCAGCAGGCGGCTTCCAAGCTTTAAATTTCCCACAGCACACAGAGCCCGGCGAGATGGACAGTGACCCGGCCTCACAGGACGCTGGCCCCGCCCCCGTGCCCGCCCAGCGGCCACACTGTGCAGAGAACAGGGAATTGAGTGACAAGCTGCCCGGCCGCGTCACACATCTCCCCGCCCCTCCCACTCCATTGCCCTGTGTCACACACAGGCTCACAGAGCGCTGACACCCGACCTTCCTCCTCCGGACGCACACCACTGACTCCCACCCCGGCCAGACAGCATGGCACAAGATGAATGGGATGAATGTCTGGCGACAAAAGGAAATAGCCCCGCCCCCATACCCGCCCACCGGCCACACAGTGCAGAGAACAGGGGATTGAGTGACAAGCTGCCCGGCCGCGTCACACATCTCCCTACCCCTACCACTCCACTGCCCTATGTTACACTCAGTCTGGCAGACCTGCCCCCGGTCTCCTGCAGCCCCTGACAACCTGCCCCCGGTGTCCTGCAGCCCCTGACAACCTGCCCCCGGTCTCCTGCAGCCCCTGACAACCTGCCCCCGGTGTCCTGCAGCCTCTGACAACCTGCCCCCGGTCTCCTGCAGCCCCTGACAACCTGCCCCCGGTCTCCTGCAGCCTCTGACAACCTGCCCCCGGTCTCCTGCAGCCCCTGACAACCTGCCCCCGGTCTCCTGCAGTCCCCTGACAACCTGCCCCCGGGTTCCTGCAGCCGGTTCCTTCAAAAAAGCTATTTAAAAATGTCATTTAAGGCAAAGCTTTACTGAAAGACATTAGCATTCTATTAAATAAGGCAATCCTGCCACCTTGTGGTCTCTGATTAAAAAAAAAATACAATGATGACACCTGGTGTTCATTGCGGTACTGCAGACCAATGTCAAAATTGAGCGCCCGGTAAACTGCGTGAAATGGGCGTGAAAAGGGGCCGGCGGTTGAGTGCCTGGTAAGGGACGGAAATTTTCGTGTTCTACGATTTGCGCCAAATTTGTACCGGCGGGCCGTCGGGCACTCGGGAACGCGTTGGCGGCACCAAAAGCTACCTCAAAGCTACGTAGCGGGCTAAACACGCACCTCAGCAAAAAAGATCCCACCAGAGTCAAGCTGTTGAGTATGGTGAAGCCTACAGAGAACCTGATGCTGAAGAGCTGGAGAGTGTGGAGTTCTCTTAAGTTCTAGAGAGTAGAAAGGTACCTAAGGGTGACCGGGCAGAGCCTCAAGAGAGGTTGAAGGTGTCGAGTATGAAAGCTGCCAACTCCACGCAGCTGGATCAGGTGCGTCACCTGGAGTCCGAGCTCTCGGTAGTCAAGGCTCAGCTCAGAGAGAAGGATGCGCAGGAGCAGAAGCTGCTCCATACCCTCCACTCCACCGAGGAGAAGCTGTGCTCTGCTTGGCAGGAGAATGCAGAAAACGTGTCTCAGCTGGAAATGACCTGCTGGAACAAAGTGCAGGAGTTCCAGGACCTCGCCAAAGAGTTGTCTCGGGAGTAGGAAAAAGTGACAGATTTACAAGCCGAAGTAAAGCATTTGAAGGAACAAAAATCTGACAAAAACTCAGTTTTTGAGTCTGGGAGCAAGAACAGTGATTCTTCAGAGAGCCCAGCAGAGACCCTAGAGGCAGTCGAAGGTAATGGATGGAAGACCCAAGAGAAAGCTAAACCTGGTGATGAAGGAACAGATAGAACTCTCAAGCAGCAGAGTTTGGGTGGGCAAGCTGGCCCATCTGAAAATATAATTAAAGAAGTTATGGTGCGACACATGCTGGCCAAAAGAGAACAGGATCATGAAATAAAGATGCTTAAAGAGACGGTAAAAGAGCATGTCGAACGAGAAAGGGTCCTGGGCACAGAGTGGATGAGCTGGAGAAGGAAGTCTCTGAGCTCAGAGGTCACCTGTCAAAGTGTCAAACTGTGAACAAGGCCACATTTGAAGATATGGTGGTGCTCAGAGAAGCATTAGGAGGACTTCTACAAGAGAAGGAGTTGGTGGTCGCAGACTTACAGCGGCAGTGCCAGAGTGGTAATGAGGCAAAGCTGTAAAGGCCCATCTTGGCAAAGGGTCTTGAAGAGGGTAAAGCTCAGGGAGAGTTTGCACTAAGAGCTGGACAAGACAATCAGCCAGTCATGGCAGATGTCTTGATGGAAATGTCCTAGGCAAAACAGGAGCCGTCCGTCCGTGAAGAGAATAGCACTTTGAAATTCAAGTGAGTTGTTGAGGTACCCGAGGACCTGAGAGAGGCATGTGCCAGGCAGTCTGTGCTTGAAGAATTCAAGAAGGCTGTGGGGGCGTGTAAGGTGTACTGGCCCCCAGAAGCTAAACAGTTAGTGGTACTGTCCACAAATGATGTCACAGCGAGGAGAGTAGCTATCCTGAGTGGAGATGTGTGCGTGCAACGTGGATGTTTCGATTGAGGAATGAAGACGCTGCTAGGCAGCTGGAGCATATGAGGAAAGCTCAGAGTCTTCTGCCTATTCCTATGGTGGAAAAAGTCATTGGAAGAAATGGTTGAGCCATGCAAGAGATGGTGGATAAGTCTGGAGTGGTGAGATTAAGAATTCCAGGTGACCATGAAGACCAGAAACCCAGAGAAAAGGGTATGATTCGATTCTTCGTCTTGGGTACGATGGAGAGTCTCGGAGCTATACTCTGTTGGAGTATCGAATGGTTTTTTAGAATCATAGAATCATAGAATGGTAGAGTTGGAAGGGACCTCCTGGGCCATCTGGTCCAACCCCCTGCTCAAAGCAGGATTCGCTAAATCATCCCAGTTAGATGTCTGTCCAGCCTCTGTTTGAAGACTTCCATTGAAGGAGAACTTACCACTTCTCGTGGCAGCCTGTTCTACTCATTGATCACCCTTACTGTCAAAAAGTTTTTTCTAATATCTAATCTGTGTCTCCTCCCATTCAGCTTCATCCCATTGCTTCTAGTCTTTCCTTGTGCAAATGAGAATAAAGTTGATCCTTCTACAATGTGACAGCCCTTTAGATATTTGTAGACAGCTATTAAGTCTCCTCTCAGTCTTCTCTTTTGCAAACTAAACATTCCCAAATCCTGCAACCTTTCTTCATAAGACAGGGTTTGCAGACCGGTCACCATTCTGGTCGCTCTTTTCTGAACTTGCTCCAGTTTGTTGATGTCTTTTTTAAAATGTGGTGCCCAAAATTGGACACAATATTCCAGATGAGGTCTGACCAAAGAGGAGTAGAGGGAAATAATTACTTCACGTGATCTAGACTGTATGCTTCTGTTAATACATCCTAGAATTGCATTTGCCTTTTTTGCTGCTGCATCACACTGTTGACTCATATTCAGTCTGTGATCTATTAGTATACCCAAGTCTTTTTCACATGTGCTGTCACTTAGCCCTATTCCTCCCATTCTATATATGCTTTTTTCATTTTTATTGCCCAGATGTAGTACTTTGCATTTCTCCCTGTTAAAAACCATTCTGTTAGTTGCTGCCCACTTCTCCAGTTTATTTAAATCTTTATGAATCCTCTCTCTCTCTTCTCTAGTATTAGCTATCCCTCCTAGCTTTGTGTCATCAGCAAATTTAATCAGTTTACCCTCAATTCCTTCATCTAAATCGTTGATAAAGATGTTGAACAATACAGGGCCCAGGACAGAGCCCTGTGGTACCCCACTTGAGACATTCTTCCAACTGGATGTGCAGCCATTTACGACCACTCTTTGGGTCCGATCACTAAGCCAGTTATGAATCCACCTAACAGTTGCCTTGTCCATTCCATACTTAGTCATTTTTTCAATAAGGATTGTATGAGAGACTTTGTCAAATGCTTTGCTGAAGTCAAGATATACTATATCTACAGCATTTCCTTGATCCACCCAATCAGTAATACCGTCATAGAAGGAAATTAAATTAGTCTGACATGACTTATTAGTTACAAACCCATGCTGACTCTGTTTAATCACTTCATTCTTATCTAGGTATTGACATACATGTTGTTTAATAATTTGTTCAAAGATCTTTCCTGGTATAGAAGTCAGACTCACCGGCCTATAGTTGCCTGGGTCCACCTTCTTCCCCTTTTTGAAGATAGGAACAACATTTGCTCTTCTCCAGTCTTCTGGCACTTCTCCTGTTCTCCAAGAATTTTCAAAGATTATGGAGAGGGGTTCAAAAATTTCTTCTGCTATCTCCTTCAGTACTCTGGGGTGTAATTCATCTGGACCTGGAGACTTGAATTCATTTAGGTTAGCTAAGTGTTTCCTCACTATCTTTCTGTTTATAGATATCCTGGATTCTTCTATTCCCTTAATAGGACAGTGAATAACAGTTGATGTTACATTTCCTTTCTGAGAGAAAACAGATGCAAAATAGGAATTTAAAAGTTCAGCCTTCTCAACATCCTGTCTTACCATTTCATCATTTTCATCCTGTAAAAATCCTATAGCATCTTTGACTTTTCTTTTACTTTTGACATATCCCCAAAATCCTTTATTATTGCTTTTGACATCTCTTGCAAGCCTCAATTCATTTTCAGCTTTAGCTAATCTGATTTGTGCCCTGCAGGTTCTGCAGACAGCATTATATTCTTCTTTAGATATGCCTCCCTCTTTCCATTTTATAAACATTTTTTTCTTCCTTTTTAGCATGTGCTTAAGTTCTGTGTTCATCCATCCTGGTTTCCTTAAATGCTGAATGGTGTATCTAAAGGAGATAGAGCAGTTAAGGCTCGAAAGATTGCTTCTTACAGGACAGCTTTGCCACATTGGTGGATGATGGCTGCCGCCTTCAACCCAAGGTAATGGGAACTGAAGGGGCCCTCCAAATAATGGAATTGCTGACAGCCAAAGACATCTAGAAAGAAGAAACCTTGGAAGTTCAGGAAGGAAAACAAGGATGTCAAGAATCTGAAAATGGCAGATCTACTCTCAGGGCAAAGCTGAAGGACCTGGACAATAGCCCCTGTAACATACTAGATGTGTCAGACTCAGACAGTAGGTTCGACTGTAAGTGAGTCTCGTGACTGCACCAACCATTGGAAGCGGTCATGGAGAGAAAGGTCGGGTGAAGGTTATACTTGAGAAATGTGGTGACTAAAAAGGGTCTGGTGACACAGACAGACTGTGACTCAAGGGCTCAAGGGCTGAAGCTCAAAGCCTACATACGGACCTCTGGGGGCAGGGGAGGCCTAACAAATTGATGACTATGAAACGTAAGGCGACAAAGAATTTAGTGACTGATGGACTATGTTTTCGGGACTGAGAAGGCCCTCTCGACAGGTAGGGCATGGTGACATGCGTGACATGTCTCGAGGCCCCTGGTTTATGTCAAGTGTTCAACCCCACAAGTTTGAACAGAGGGGGGTATGTGAGACAGTGACTGGTGTTGTGGTGAATGGACGGTATGTGTTGCAGAGGAGAAGGTCCTCTGGGCTCTTAGCCTGTTGCTCTGGGACCTGTACTTCCATGAGACTTATTTAGCTTATAAGGCATTGTGCTTACAGGGTTAGCCAGAGAGCTGGGCGGATCTGGCTAGTCACAGACCTCCAATCAAGGGGTGGGTCTCATACGTTATAATGAGACTGTGGTTTAGTCACATGGTCTCTGTGTTGGAAGGTCCTGCAAGAGGACTGGATTCCTGAATAGCACATGGTGAGGCCATGTACCTGCAGTCTGTGATGGCTAACTGCATTGGGGAAGCTACCGACCTTCGCCCTTCTGAGGGTCTGGAACTGTCGGGTTTGACCTGCTGAGCCAGTCATTGCCCGGGACAGGGATTCCAGTTAGGCAGCTTCCCTGGAAGCCAGGACTGACAAAAAGACAGCATGTGGAGCTGAGCTCCTGGAAGCTAACCTCAGACAAGGGGGTTGTAAGAATGGCAGGGAGGTATATCTGCTACATGAGCAGACTGGTGTCTTGTTATGTTCATGAATGTAACTAAACGGTCTGTAGTCTATCCGGTTTATGCCGTGTCTAAATTAACCGGATGGTCTGTTTAAGTGAGAAACCGTTCCTGTGTGCCTTAATCCTGTTGCCAAGTGAGTGACCCCAAACCATACAGTGAGCATTATCTTATGCCTCCACACAAAATACCCCCCCACACATAGTAACACCCACCCACACTAAATACTCCCCACTCACACTGTAATACCACCCCCCCACACACAGTAAATACCACACACACACAAACACAGTAATCTCACCTACTCCTCCAATTATTATTTATTTATATAGCACCATTGATTCCATGGTGCTGTTCATGAGAAGGAGTTACGTCAAAACACAAATATCACTTAGGCTGGGTTCACACGTAGCGGAACTCTCGCGGAAATTACCGCGAGAATTCCGGAATTCCATTCCGCGGGAAAATCGCATTTTAAATTCCGGCGATTTTCCCACAGAAAAACTAGCATTTTGCAAGCGTATTTGGCTTGCAGAATTGCTAGCGTTTTCCAAGCGATCTGTAGCATCGCTTGGAGAACTGATTGACAGGTTGGCCACACTCGTCAAACATAGTGTTTGACGAGTGTGACCAACTTTTTACTATTGAGGCTGCCTATGCGGCATCAATAGTAAAAGAATGTAAAAAATAATAATAAAAAAAAAATATTGTTATTCTCACCTTCCGATGTCCCGCGCAGCCTTCCCGCCTCTCTCCACGCTCCTGGTCCCAGTAATCATTTGCGACAATTACCGCGATGACGTCCGTTCTCACGTGATCGTGACGTCTCGCGGTCATTCGCGATAACGTTGTGCGAATGACCGTGAGAACGGACGTCATCGCTCGCAAAGGCTTACTGGGACCGGGAGCGTGGAGAGAGGCGGGAAGCCTGCGCGGGATGTCGGAAGGTGAGAATAACAATATTTTTTATTTTAAATTCTATTTTTTACAGGGATATGGTACCCAAAGCCCGGAGGACAGTATCCTCTCCTCCGGACCGTGGGTGCCATCCGCAAATGTTCTGCTTACTTTTCGCATGGTGTGCACAGCCACATGTGGAAAGTAAGCAGAACAATGCATTCCTATGGGTGTGGGATCGCCGCGATTCCGCAAAATTAATGAGCATGCTGCGTTTTTTACCACGAAGCAATTTTGCAGCGGTAAAAACCGCAGCATTAGCACAGCATTGCGGAATCCCATAGGAATGCATGGGATGCTTATGTTTCACGTTTTCGCTGCAAAAACGCTCGGAAAATACCGCCGCGGAAACGCGAAAAAACGGTACGTGTGAACGAGGCCTCACAGAAGACAAAGAAACAATGACAGACTAGTACAGAGGGAAGAAGTCCCTGCCTCTTGCCTGATTACATTCTACAGGATTATGGGGAAGGAGACAGAAGGTTGGGGGTTGCAGTAGCTCCGATGGTGTTGATGTGGCAGCGTGGTCATTACAGGTTGTACGCTTTCTTGAAGAGATGGGTTTTCAAGTTCCACTTGAATGATCCAATTGTGGTGGCTAATCAGATGTGTTGGGGCACACAGTTCCAGAAGATGGGGGATATTCAGGAGAAGTCTTGGAAGCGATTGGGTGAGGAGTGAGTAAGCATGAAGGAGAGAAGGAGGTCTTGGGAGGACCAGAGATTACGTGAGGGAAGATATTGGGAGATTAGTTCGGAACAATACAGAGGAGAAAGGTTATGGATGGCTTTGTAGGTCAGTGTTAGTAGTTTGAACAGGATGTGCTCGGAAATTGGATGCCAGTGAAGGGATTTGCAAAGGGGGGAAGCAGGGAAGTAGAGAGGACAGAGATGAATTAGTCTGGCAGCACTTTTAAGGACAGAATGGAGAGGTGCAAGAGGGTTAGAATGTAGGCCACAGAGAAGAATGTTGCAGTAGTCAAGGTGGGAGATGATTAGGGCATGCACAAGCATTTTAGTAGATTGAGGGTTGAGGAAAGAATGTAGTCTGGAAATATTTTTTAGCTAGAGGTGACAGGAGGTGGCGAGAGCTTGGATGTGCAGTTTGAAGGACAGGGCGGAGTCAGGGGTTACTCCGAGGCAGCAGACTCCTGGTACAGGGGAAAGTGTGATGTCACTTATTGTGATAGATAGATCCAATCTTAGGTGTCTTCAGCTCCACTAGCATGAAGCACTTACCACCATTGTGCCTCAGGGAGTGACATCATCAGCGTGATCACATGACCTGATCACGCAGCTAGAGTCGCTCTGAAAGATGCGAGTGCAATTGAATACTGGGAGCCGGCAAGCTGCAGCCTCTCTGTGCCGTCTGTCAACTTGAGGTGCAGGGGCAGAGCTTCACGGAGGAAGCCAGCAGCCCTCCGCACATCAGCCATACACTAGTGTGAAACTAGCCTTAAACAAATACTTTTTTATGTACCCTTTGAATTTATGACATTAAGTGTTGTTGGGTAGGAGTATTTCAGCATGACAAACCTAGAAATTGCAATCTTTGTTCACTCTGCCTTGCATAGCGCTCCAAATTTGTCAGATTGCAAGGGAATCACTTGTGTAGAGCTCTCTTTAGGTCAACCCACAAATTTTCAATTCTATACAGGTCTGGGCTCTAACTGGGCTATTTTCAAAACTTTGGTCTTCTTAAGATCGCTGTTGTGCTACAAAGTGAAATTACTCTTCATTTTCAACTAACAGGTTTTGATGAAAAATTGACTGATATTTAGAGCTCTCCATAATTCTCCCCAACTCCAGCTGCAAGAAAATAGTCACAAATGCTGCCTCCACCATGCTTCAATGCTGCCTCCACCATGCTTCCCTGTGGGTATAGTGTTCTTTTGGTGATACACATTGTTAACGATATGGTTGGTGCAAAGTTACATCTTGGTCTCATCACACAACACATTTTCCCTCATGATTTTGGCAGACTTGATGTAGGTTTTGGCAATAGATTGCCACGTTTGTGTTTTTTCTTTGTAAGAAAAGGCTTGCGACTTGCCAACCTACCCCACAGGCCATACTTATGAAGAATACATGAGATTGTTGTCACTTGCAGTACCCAACCAGTACTTGCCAGAAATTTTTGTAGCTCCTTAAATGCTGCTGTAGACCTCTGGTAGTATAGCTCAAAAAACAAAATGCGCATAATATGGCATTACCCAGGCAATTAACATTGTAGATTGTATAGTATTGCTCACCTGGCTACAGGATTACCTGTGGGCACATGGTACAAATTTGTATAGTCTGCTGTTATATCTATATGTTTTGTATTATATCATATATCCATGGTATATATGATTATCATTTTTTTGTTAGTCTGATGGATTTTAATTATTTCCTAATAAAGGTTTATTTTGAAAGGGTTACAGTTTCTTGTAAGCTGCTAGTCTCTTCTCTTTGATACTATTGTGAGCACTCAGCTCACATACAGTTGAAACCAGAAGTTTACATACAGTTGTGCTCAAAAGTTTTTATATCCTGGCAGAATTTTTACTTTCTTGGCCTTTTTTCAGAGAATATGAATGATAACACCAAAACTTTTTCTTCACTCATGGTTAGTGGTTGTGTGAAGCCATTTATTGTCAAACCAATGTGTTTTCACGTTTTAAATCATAATGACAACCCAAAACATTCAAATGACCCTGATCAAAAGTTTACATACCCCATTTCTTAATACCGTATGATGAGGGAGCTATTGAGGGAGGGCTAAATTAACCCCTCACGGTTGACCAAGTGATTTCCAAATTAATCCACAGGGCGTTGCTAGCAACTGGGAATGACCAGACGGAGACGTATGCCTCTGTATGGGAGGATCAAGGCAGATCACTAACCCCATTTATTATGTCACCTTTTTATAGTATTTTGCTTAAATATGCAAAGTACTCAGCTACCAATAGCATCGTCGTGACACATTTACTTTATAAGCCAATAGTATTGCAAGAAAATCGGAATATGTCCCTAGCTACGTGACGCAGAGAATAGAACAATAGCACATTCATCAGGGTCTCATATATCATATCTTGTTCAGACTGGGACAGTCTGGTTTCTTAACAACCGCAAACTTTCACCTAACTACAAAATTTAACTCGTAAGCAACAAAATGGCGTCGCAAGCACTAAAATGGAGGTCTGGAGAACAAGATGTCCCGTACAACTGAATACTGTACTTCACAATCCCCCCTAGATAAATTTAGTTAACTAATGTGCAGCATCAGAGGTGCTATCCCAGGCCATAAGCTCAAGGGGTACTGGTCTTCACATGGCTGATGCCATGTTATCAGTCATGGCTGTTGCAGCGCACCCATCTCCCCGTATGCTACAATTTACAAATAACAATTTTTGATGATGTGGTGGAGATCTTTTGAAGGTAGCCATGCGCTTGGCTTCAACATCTTCATCAAGTAGCCTTTTGAGATCGGTATAGAGAAGAGCAGGGGCAACGATGACTTTGGTATCATCGCTAGCTATCCTAGTGCAGAATTTCCTAATACATACAGAAATACACCAAAGAACAAGTTTTAGTATCACATATACAACAAGGATACAGGCAGCAATATACAGCAAGCTTTGTAAAATCCCAGTTATCCAGCCCCCAATTCCCTTAAATCAATTGGCTGGATTGAGAACCACCAACTGTCCTTATTATGATCATTGTCTTTATTATATTGATCTCTGAGCCTTTGAATATCTTCTAACTTTAACTTTAATTTCTACCAATAATAATACAGAAAATGTGGAAAACCAAAACATTTTGCCCCCTTTATTTGCTATTGGCTTGTTGGGTGATGAGGAGGACTTGATAGGGACCGTCATACAAGGGTTCTTGTCCATGCTTTCTGACATACCTTTTCACAACTACCAAATCACCAGGCTTAAGATTATGACAGGTGTCGGTTTCTGATGAATCTGGAAGAGAAAAAGAAACTAGAGCATGGGTGTTAGCAAGATTTTTACTAAGCTGAAAAACATACAGTTGTGGCCAAAAGTATTGACACCCCTGCAATTCTGTCAGATAATACTCAGTTTCTTCCTGAAAATGATTGCAAACACAAATTCTTTGGTATTATTATCTTCATTTAATTTGTCTTAAATGAAAAAACACATAAGAGAATGAAGCAAAAAGTAAAACATTGATCATTTCACACGAAACTCCAAAAATGGGCCAGATAAAAGTATTGGCACCCTCAGCCTAATACTTGGTTGCGCAACCTTTAGCCAAAATAACTGCGACCAACCGCTTCCGGTAACCATCAATGAGTTTCTTACAATGCTCTGCTGGAATTTTAGACCATTCTTCTTTGGCAAATTGCTCCAGGTCCCTGATATTTGAAGGGTGCCTTCTCCAAACTGCCATTTTTAGATCTCTCCACAGGTATTCTATGGGATTCAGGTCTGGGCTCATTGCTGGCCACCTTAGAAGTCTTTCTCTCAAACCATTTTCTAGTGCTTTTTGAAGTGTTTTGGGTCATTGTCCTGCTGGAAGACCCATGACCTCTGAGGGAGACCCAGCTTTCTCACACTGGGCCCTACATTATGCTGCAAAATTTGTTGGTAGTCTTCTGACTTCATAATGCTATGCACACGGTCAAGCAGTCCAGTGCCAGAGGCAGCAAAGCAACCCCAAAACATCAGGGAACCTCCGCCATGTGTGACTGTAGGGACCATGTTCTTTTCTTTGAATGCCTCTTTTTTTCTCCTGTAAACTCTATGTTGATGCCTTTGCCCAAAAAGCTCTACTTTTTTTCTCATCTGACCAGAGAACATTCTTCCAAAACGTTTTAAGCTTTTCAGGTAAGTTTTGGCAAACTCCAGCCTGGCTTTTTTTATGTCTCGGGGTAAGAAGTGGGATCTTCCTGGGTCTCCAACCATACAGTCCCTTTTCATTCAGACGCCGACGGATAGTACGGGTTGACACTGTTGTACCCTCGGACTGCAGGGCAGCTTGAACTTGTTTGGATGTTAGTCGAGGTTTTTTATCCAACATCCGCACAATCTTGCGTTGAAATCTCTTGTCAATTTTTCTTTTCCTTCCACATCTAGGGAGGTTAGCCACAGTGCCATGGGCTTTAAACTTCTTGATGACACTGCGCACGGTAGACACAGGAACATTCAGGTCTTTGGAGATGGACTTGTAGCCTTGAGATTGCTCATGCTTCCTCACAATTTGGTTTCTCAAGTCCTCAGACAGTTCTTTGGTCTTCTTTCTTTTCTCCATGCTCAATGTGGTACACACAAGGACACAGGACAGAGGTTGAGTCAACTTTAATCCATGTCAACTGGCTGCAAGTGTGATTTAGTTATTGCCAACACCTGTTAGGTGCCACAGGTAAGTTACAGGTGCTGTTAATTACACAAATTAGAGAAGCATCACATGATTTTTCAGACAGTGCCAATACTTTTGTCCACCCTCTTTTTTTATGTTTGGTGTGGAATTATATCCAATTTGGCTTTAGGACAATTCTTTTTGTGTTTTTTAATTTAAGACATTAGGCTGAGGGTGCTAATACTTTTGTCTGGCCCATTTTTGGAGTTTCGTGTGAAATGATCAATGTTTTACTTTTTGCTTCATTCTCTTATGTGTTTTTTCATTTAAGACAAATTAAATGAAGATAATAATACCAAAGAATTTGTGTTTGCAATCATTTTCAGGAAGAAACTGAGTATTATCTGACAAAATTGCAAGGGTGTCAATACTTTTGGCCACAACTGTATAATACTACTGCAAAAATAAGATTTTTCCGATTTAAAGTTACAGTGCAATGCGTGCTTCAATCTATTGTTGTCACTCTTGCACCGTCTATTTGCACATTTATGTCTATCTGTGTGTTCCTGGAACCTAGTATGATCTGAAGTCACCTTAAATCCCCTGTGCACAATGTACAGACATTAAATTTTCTTGTCTTTGAGACAAAGATTGTGCATGTAGGCAGGTTCACAATGCCACCCAAATGTTGTAAGTACTTTAAATTGGTAGAAGAACAAGATTCCGTTACATATTTGTATGCCAGCTTTTTATAAGTATTCTTCCATTCCTAAATAACGGCGCATTGAATTTAATATTACATGTATAGATATGACTGTTAATATCTTTTATAAAATATACATAAAATGGTCATACATTAGCAGTTTATAGCAGAAGATGTTGTGAATTCTCTTGATCGGAGTTCTGAGCCGAAACTCCCTCTGCTCCCTCTGGTGGTTACTGAGATTAGTGGAGCTGGCAAGGTGGACGGAAGATCCCCACCTGACGATGATAATTGGAAACCTGGGATTACTAGCTGGGTGCATATAATTGAGCTGGCTGCTCTTTGAGGTTGCTGGTGATTTCCTCCCTGTGCATTTGGAGTTCTTTTGTCCCCTGCCTGATCTGCATTGTTCAGCTAAGTGATTCTTTTGCTAATCCTTTGCATCTAATCTGGTTTTGCCTTTTTTTTGCTTTCTGCTTTGTTGCCAGGATTCAGCGTGCTCCCTGCTGAGGGCAGCGCTGGGCCCTGCTTCATATGTTGCAGCTTGTTCAGTCCCCTGTCATGTTAGTATCTTTTTGCTTTGCTTCCAGTTCATACCAGAGTGCTGATCTAGCGGGGGTGAGGTCATGTGACCTCAGGTTTTTTGTATATCAGAAGTGTTGGACTTTTTTAGGGTTTTGTGTGTGATTGCAGACAGTATCTTTTCTGTCCTGTCCTGTCTAGACAGCTTGCCCCCCCCCCCCGTTTGCTCAGTCTGTTCTCTGCCTGTGTTTGTGTCTCATCTTGTCTCACCGACAATATATGTTTGGGGGCTGTCTATTCCTTTGGGGATCTGCTCCAGGGCAGTTTAGATTTCACCTTTCTGTCTTTAGGCTTAGATAGTTCTCCGGCTGTGACGAAGTGTCTAGGGCATCGTAGGAACGCTCCATGGCTACTGCTAGTTATGTGGATAGGATCACGGGCCTGCAATCCCCTTAGTTACCAACCTCTCTGGTTCTCTGGTGGTTTAGCCTGTTCCTGCCATCCTCCTCAGTGACCCATTCATAACAGAATCACCAGCCTAACCGCAGACTCTAGGGTACTCAAAAGAAGTTAAGAATTGTAAAAAAAAATTTTAATATAGAGATGAGCGACTTTGCCTTTTTTAGGGTCAAGTCGGGTTTCATGAAACCTGACTTTCGCAAAAGTCGGGTTGAACGAAAACGGCCGACTATAGGGAAAAGTCGGAGGTCCAACTGAAACACGAAACTGTCATGATCTCAGTGCGGGTTTGACTCGCACACGTGGGGTTAATGTTTGGAACCAGTGCTGATGACTGGCATTTCTGGGGTTAAAGGTTGTGATCCCGATGCAGTCTTACCTGCACACCTGGGGCTATGATTGCGGCCTCTCCCTGGTTCTGGGGAGGCTTCTTATAGCCTCAGGACGCTCCCATCCCTGTCAGTTATACTCTTGCCCTTGGCATTGTGTGGTGACCCCTGAGTGTGTTAGTGCTGTGTTCTGGTTACTTGATTCTCTGTATATGACTCGGTCTGTTCCATGGATATCGCTTTGGATTCTGCCTGGTACCTCCTATGTCTGTTTGGTCTTGATCTCTGCTTGACCCTGATTATCCGCTCTGTCTCATCCCTGGTACTGTACTGTGATCCTTTGTATGACCTTTGGCTTTGTCTGACCTCCCGTCTGTTTGTCCCTCCTGTACTTCATTTGCCCATACTGTTGTGACCTCCATTTTGCCTGACTCTGAGTTGTTGTATGGTGTACTGTCATATCTGAAAGCAGGACGCTAAGCTACGCCCCCTTGCAGTCACATGACCATAGGTCCCGTTCAAGCTTGTTCATTTTCAGTGTCCGCAGGTCCCGTGCCTCTTTACTTTCCAGCGCTGACTGGACCCTGACACTAATAGTTGAAGCACGCCCGGTCACCTCTGCTGCCCTGCTCCCCAGGTAACTCTTAGCACTGCTTCTGTACTCAGGACACGCGCACTGGCTCTATGAGCAAGTGTAGTGCGGTGTCTCTGACAGAAACCCAATGCAAGTCAATGGGGAAGCAAAGTCGGCAGGGAGTGGGAGTGGCTTTAGGACAATTCTTTTTGTGTTTATTCATTTAAGACAAATTAAATGAAGATAATAATACCAAAGAATTTGTGTTTGCAATCATTTTCAGGAAGAAGCTGAGTATTATCTGACAGAATTGCAGGGGTGTCAATACTTTTGGCCACAACTGTGTATATATGGGGGAACTGGGTCAACCATACCATATATATCGGAGAACTGGGCCTATCATATTATATATATGGGGTATACTGGGGCCATCATACTATATGTATGGGGTGAACTGGGGCCATCATTCTATATGTGTGGGGGGAACTGGGGCCATCATACTATATATATGGGGAACTGGGGCCATCATACTTTATATATGGGGGAATTGGGGCCATCTTACTATATTTAGGGGAACTGGGGCATCATACTATATATGGGGGGAACTGGGGCCATCATACTATATATATGGGGGAATTGGGGCCATCTTACTATATATACGGTAACTGGGGCCATCCTACTATATATATGGGGGGGAACTGTGACCAACATACTAAGCAACAAAAGGTCATTGCTAAAGAAGGTGGCTTTTCACAGGGTGCTGTATCCAAGCATATTAATGGAAAGTTGAATGGAAGGAAAAAGTGTGGTAGAAAAAGGTGCACAAGCAACTGAGATAACCACAGCCTTGAAAGGATTGTTAAGAAAAGGCCATTTAAAAGTTTGGGGGGAGATTCACAAGGAGTGGACTGCTGTGGACACAGAGACGTATCCAGGATATGGGCTACAAGTGTCTCATTCCTTGTGTCAAGCCACTCATGAACAATAGACAAGACGAGAAGCGCCTTCCCTGGGCCAAGGAGAAAAAGAACTGGACTGTTGCTCAGTGGTCCAAGGTGTTGATTTCACATGAAAGTAAATTTTGCATTTCATTTGAAAATCAAGGTCCCAGAGTCTGGAGGAAGAGTGGAGAGGCACACAATCCAAACTGCTTGAGGTCCAGTGTGAAGTTTCCACAATCAGTGATGTTTTGGGGAGCCATGCCGCCAGCTGGTGTAGGTCCACTTCATGCATCCCTGTGCCGACAAGGTTTTGGAGATGGAAATTTCATTCTCCAGCATAACTTGGCACCTGTCTACACTGCCAAAAGTACCAATACCTGGTTTAAAAACAACAGTATCACTGTGCTTGAATGGCCAGCAAACTCGCCTGACCTTAAACCCATAGAGAATCTAAAGGGTATTGTCAAGTGAAAGATGAGAGACACCAGGCCCAACAATTCAGATGCAAAAGGAGCCCTGACCAAGTATTGAGTGCATTTAGTGAACATACATTTTAGTAGGCCAACATTTTGGATTTTAAGATAATTTTTCAAGCTGGTGTTATAAAGTGTTCTAATTTACTGAGATAATGACTTTTGGGTTTTAATTGGCTGTAAGCCATAATCATCAACATTAACAGAAACAAACACTTGACATAGATTACTCTGTTTGTAATGACTCTATATAATATGTGTTTCACTGAAATTAATTAACCTTTTGATGATATTCTAATTTTGTGAGAAGCAACTATATATAGGGGTGTCGCGACTAGCGACCGCGTTCGCGGCCGAGCCGGCACCTCCACGTCGACCGACCACGCCGACGTGGGGCGAGCATCCCAGGTGGGAACGGAATGTGGATCCACTGGACCACAGGGGGACCCTGGCATACCCAGACGAGGGAAGAGTAGAGACCGGGGTCTGTGGCAGCTGAGCATGTGGACGAGGAGGCAGAACGACACCGCACAACTTCAGGTATAGACAAAGTTTACTTGAACAAGACATGGTACAGAAACAAAATAGTTATGCAAGGCTCTCGATTCTGCACATCAGGGAAGGGTACACGTCTCAGGATAACAGACGAAGGCAGGAGGACATCACGGGTTGATGCAGTCCAGGGTTGTCTGGCACGGGCATACTAGGGCGGCCTCTTCCTCAGGCCCCAGGCATAGCACAGGCTCAGCAGGAGAACATCAGACACCAACCTCAGACTGACTTCAGACAATGGCAGGGGTCATCATGGGTTGATGCAGTCCAGGGTCATCTGGCACGGGCATATCAGGACGGCCTCTTTCTCAGGCCTCAGGCATAGCACTGGCTCAGCAGGAGAACATCAGACACATACCCAGGACAGATGTCAGACGATGGCAGGAGTCATCATGGGTTGATGCAGTCCAGGATCCTCTGGCACGGGCATACTAGGATGGCCTCTCTCTCAGGCCTCAGGCATAGCACAGGCTCAGCAGGAGAACATCAAACACCGATCCGAGAAGGACGTCATCACTGGGTGGACCTCAGATAATTGGCGGAACATCGGGACACGGGCAGAACATCAGGAACACGGACTGGACATCAGGAACACGGACATCAGGCCACCAGGAACACGGACATCAGGCCACCAGGAACACGGACATCAGGCCACCAAGAACACGGACATCAGGCCACCAGGAACACGGACATCAGGCCACCAGGAACACGGACATCAGGACACCAGGAACACGGACATCAGGACACCAGGAACACGGACATCAGGACACCAGGAACACGGACATCAGGACACCAGGAACACGGACATCAGGACACCAGGAACACGGACATCAGGACACCAGGAACACGGACTGGACATCAGGACACAGGCAGGGCATCAGGACTCGGATCTTAGATAGAGCATCAGCACACTGGCATCGGACTCCAGACATCTGGCAGCGACCGACAGGATCCGGACATCAGGCTGCGGGCATCAGCTACGGACATCAGGCCGCAGTCATCAGGCTCCGGACCACTGGCAGCGATCGGCAGGCTCCGGACATCGGGCAGAGAAGCATAGGATCCGGACATCTGGCAGAGGACATCAGGCACAGCACATCTGGAAGGGGTCGTCAGACACCGGACATCAGGCCGTGGTCATCAGGCTCCGGTCATCTGGCAGAGACCTAGAAAGGAACCCCAGCGGTCTGGTGCAATCCCTGCCGGGTTGGACTGGAACTGGCAGGGAATTGCACTGAATCCCCAGCTGAGCACAGAGTGGCAGAAACCCAGCGGACACACCGGACTCCTACTTCCTAGATGAACCCAGGTTAAATCACAGCAAGTCAGGTAGCATAGAGTCACAGTCACTGGGCACAGGGTTCAAGACATGAAGGGACCTCAGGAACATCCCACAGAGGACATAGTTCAGACAGGGTCAGGTAAAGGAGCTGGTCCAGAATTCAGGGAACAAGACACAACATAGACGGGCCTGGATATGCAGCCTCCAGGAAGGGCGATCTTGGTATTACTGCCCCCAGAGCAGGCAAAGAAACAAGACACAATTCAGACAGAGTCAGGTGCAGGAACAAATTCAGGATCCAGGATTCAGGGAACAAGACACAGGTGCAAGGCAAGACTCCACACAAACACAGGGACCAAGATATTCTGCCTTCTGGGAGGGCGGACAAGGGCCAGGATATTCTGCCTCCTGGGAAGGCGGACAGGGCCGAGGGCCAGGATATTCTGCCTCCTGGCAGGTGGCAAAACACAGTTCACATGGGGACAAAGAGCACCAGCTCCCCCAGAACTGATCACAATCAGAGCAGGAGCTGAACACACATACTCACATCGCTAGGTTCAGGAACTCAATGCGAAGCTCTGGCGATGCCCCAAAGGGGGAGGGAACTTTATATAGCAGCTGCCTCACAGTGATAGGCTGGAGCAGCAATTGTGGCACACACCCATTCCTCATAAAAGCAGGGGAGGTGTGGCCGCGCGCACCCTAAGCAAGGCCAAACAAATCAGCATTGCAGAGGACACCTGGCGAGAGCTGCAAGCCTGAACATACGTGGTAAGCCATACACAATGTAGAGGACCTATTAACCCACCGATAGCTTTCCACAGCAGCAGCCAGGGACCGCACCAGCGGGTGGTCTTGCAAAGCAGCTGAGCCACGCACGCATGTACGGCTACGCAGCGGGGCAGGGACCTGAGCAGCATCCATAACGGTAACAGGCAACAGTATCCCTGCTAGTTAGGAGGAGAGGAGCAAAGGGTTAATGCAGACATGCAGAGTAACGCCGGGGAAGCAAAGTACAAACACACCGGCGTTACAAGGAGGAACTGGGGCGATCATAATTTATATATGGGGAGAACTGGGGCTATGATACTATATATATGGGGAGAACTGGGGCCATCCTACTAGATATACGGAGGAACTAGGGCTATCCTACTATATATATGGGGAACTGGGGCCATCCTACTATATATATGGGGGAACTGGAGCCATCATACTATACATATGGTGGGAACAGGGACTCTATGAATGTAGTAATCTAGATTCTGAAACCATATCTATGCTGTAAACTTGGTTCTGTTCCCGTATCTATATACCAGACCTAGTTGGTTCTGGTCTGATATCTCTGTAGCAAGTGTGATAAAACACTCCGGGATCGGCTTTGCTGGGGTCAAAGGTCACGTGCGTTCAGCATGAAACTCAGGCGCAGAGTTTGGGTCCGGGTATAACTGACACTGGGTCAGGTTTATTAACGGTGAAAGCAATGCATAAAGAAAAAAAAACATAAAACAAATCCTTGCCTGTCCGGCACTAACTAAACAATGGACAACCTAACTACCAACTGGCGGGCTTCTCCCGTCCAGCCAAACCACAGTTGCAGTGGGCACTGCTTTCACTCACGTGTGTCTCTCACACAGACAGGCTCTCTGTGTTCCCAGGCTGAGACACTCACACAACCACCTGGCATCCTTTTATATCCACCTCCCATTATTCATTAGCAAGCAGGTGCGATACTAACCAGACTAGGCCACATAGGAAAGGAATCTGGGCGAGATATACCTGCCCTCATCCACTATTCCCACATGATTATCACATAAGCTTGATTCTGCTCCCTTATCTCTGTAGTAAGCTCAGTTCTTCCACCATAGCTCTAGTAAGCTCAGTTCTGCTCCCATATCTCTCTAGTAAGCTTGGTTCTGCTCCCATTATCTCTCTAGTAAGCTTGGTTCTCGTACTCTATCGATGTAGTAATCTAGATTCAGGGACCATATATATGCTGTATGCTTGGTTCTGTTCCCGTATCTATGTAGTAGACCTAGTAAGCTCCGTTCTGCTCCCTTATCTCTGTAGTAAGCTTGGCTCTGCTCCCTTATCTCTGTTGTAAGTGTGGCACCACAGGAGTCCGGTAGCCACAAGGGCATTGCCTTCCTCACAGGGGATAATGTCAGGCCTGAAGCAAGGAGGGATCCCCTGGCCAGGTATACACAGCATGCAACACAGATCCTGCTCTAGGCCAGCAGGGGGAACTCTGAACCTGACTTGAGGGGAGCTGCTCTATCTGGTCAGGAGGAGGAAGTTAGTTAGAGTTTCAGTCAGTCAGTGCTGGGAACTGGACGAGTGAGAAGCTTGTCCCCAGACTAGAGTGCATTCTGAGTCAGAGAGGAAGATAAAAGTATAGGGAAGCTTGGGAAGAGGAGTTGTGACCACGCTCATCCCAGAGCTCAGTGCTAGAACTGGACAACAGAGTCTATAGCTGCAGAGCACTACAGTCTCATCAGCTAAATCCGGAGGACAGATTGCAGGTCTTCTGGCCCCTATCACACACCTGAAGGCACAGCAGCAGGATAGAGCCCGGAGATGCCACGAGGAGCGACTCCTGTGAAAAGCTCAAGCTGCCTGTCATGCGAGTAACGTTTTCTAAAAGACAGTGAGAGGAACAGAGGACTGAGCTGAGCTTTAGGCAGCAAGGACCTCAAATAGAGCAGCGCAGTAAGGAGGCCTCCAAGCCACCTGGCTGAGTGGATCCTAAGTTGCTTCGGGCTGCCTGGACCTTCATTGACACCTGTAACCAGTGCTCCCATCGGCACCTCTATAAATTCAGTAAAGGTAAAGGAAATACAACCCTGATGTGTCCTCAGATTTGTTTGCTATACCATCTGCCCTGCACTACAACCACCATCATCTCATCACTTACACATACAATTACCCTGGGGCCTAGCTCTACCTGTGGAGAGCTGTAACAACTCTACTGCATCACCATCAGCCCCATCGGACTCTGAAGCCGGGTCAGCTAACACCTTATTTGCCGAATACCACAGGTAGCATCATGAACTAATTTCCTTTTAAATCATCCACTATAAACTTTATTGAACATTTTCATTGGATGCCCAGGGCCACGGACCAGGTCACCGCTATCGTGACACTTCCCCTTTAAGAACTGCCTGGTACCGAGTTCCCCACGGCCCTGGTGGGCGCTCCATAAGCTCAGTTCTGGACTGATATCTCTGTAGTAAGCTGGGTTCTGGTCTGATATCACTGTAGCAAGCTCAGTTCTGCTCCCTTAACTCTGTAGTAAGCTCGGTTCCTCCCCCATATCTCTCTAGTAAGCTTGGTTCTGCTCCCATATCTCGGTAATAAGCTCGGGTCTGCTTCCATATGTCTGTAGTAAGCTCGGTTCTGCTCCCATATCTCTGTAGTAAGCTCGGCTCTGCTCCCATAGCTCTGTAGTAAGCTTGTTTCTGCTCCCACAGATCCTTAGTAAGGTTTGTTATGTTCCCATATCACTCTAGTAAGCTTGGTTCTGCTCCCATATCTCTCTAGTAAGCTCGGTTCTGCTTCCATATCTCTCTAGTAAGCTCAGTTCTGCTTCCATAGCTCTTTTGTAAACTTGGTTCTGTTCTCATAGCTCTGTAGTAATCTCGGTTCTGCTTCCATAGCTCTGTTGCAAGCTTGGTTCTGCTCCCTTATTTTTGTAGTAAGCTTGATTCTGCTCCCATAGAGCTGTAGTAAGCTTGGTGCTGTTCCCATATCACTCTAGTAAGCTCGGTTCTGCTCCCATATCTCTCTAGTAAGCTCTGTTCTGCGCCCATAGCTCTGTAGTAAGCTCAGTCCCACTCCTATATCTCTGTAGTAAGCTCGGTTCTGCTCCCATAGCTCTGTAGTAAGTTCGGTACTGCTCCCATAGCTCTGTAGTAAGCTCGGTTCTGCTCCCATATCCCTCTATTAAGCTTGATCCTGCTCCCATAGCTCTGTAATAAGCTCAGTTCTGCTCCTGTGGCGCCCCTGAGGCTCAGTCGCCACAGAGGTACTGCACCTTCTCCTTAGGTGTGGTGCCCCACCATCCAGGTAAGTCGGAGGCTCTTGACCACGCTCCAACACTCGCACCCCACACAATAGAGTAGTTCACCACAACCACATTGCGGCTCTTTGCTTAGAGAGAGGCAGAGCACCTTTGGTGGTTCCCTGCTTGGAACACTAGACGTGCTGGGAGGTGGGTGGAGTTCAGAATATATATATGAGTGGGATGGTTTAGAATGACAAGTCAGTCTGACAGGAGGTCAGTGAGGAAGGAAGCCACTCGGGAGGAGTGGGGATCCCTGGAAGAAGGGATGGAAGAAGAAGTGCTGCAGCTGCCTCAGTGACCTGAGCCAGCTGGCACGGGAAAGGAAAGGAAAGGAAAGGAAAGAAGGAGAAGGACGTTGACCTGAAGCCTGAGCTTCCATAGAAGGGAAAGGACAAGCACGGAATGTAGGAGTAAAAGGGAACACAGAGGACGTGGGTTAGAGGAAGAATCCTGCCTAGAAGTTCTAAGTGCAAGGCCGGGGCCCGGTCCCCGAGGTTGTACGAACGCTAATGGTTCTGCAGAAGACACTGGTGGAGTAGTGGGCTGTAAATGCACTACTCCCATCTACGACTTGAGGGCACAACAGCAATAAGGATAGAGAGCCGGGACTTAGGAGTAGAGAGTCCCCGAAGCAGGCTACAGCTGTGTGCCATGCAAGTAGAGTTCTTGGGAACATCTGTCAGGAGGAACTCCAGTGTAACACGGTAGTGGAGATCTTCACACTTAAAGGTGCTATAGAGGAGACGTTCAGGAAAGGCACATAAGTTGGCAGAGTGTGGAAGGGAGCTTTCCATCTTGCCTGGAGGTTGACTGAGTCCCTGACCCGGAGAACATGGCACAGAAGCGGGCACTACAGACTGTGAGTAAAGCTTTGGAACTACATGCCCTGGTGTCCTCTATTCCTTCCTGCGTCCGTCTGCCTGACACTGCTACATCCCCTGCGCCAGACACTACATCACCTAAGTGTCTCCACATCTATACTGCTCTGGGACAACAGCGCTGCCTGTGGAGGGCTATACCATCATTGCTGCACCACACCATCTGTCCTGGAGGATCTGCATGCAGCGTCGGCTTAACGCCTCCCTTGCCGAAGCTGGCACGGGAAAGGAAAGAAAAGAAGTAGAAGGTCGTTGACCTGAAGCCTGAGCTTCCATAGAAGGGAAAGGACAAGCACGGAACGTAGGAGTAAAAGGGAACACAGAGGACGTGGGTTAGAGGAAGAACCCTGCCTAGAAGTTCTAAGCGAAAGGCCGGCTCCCGGTCCCCGAGGTTGTACGAACGCTAATGGTTCTGCAGCAGACACCAGTGGAGTAGTGGGCTGTAAATGCACTACTCCCATCTAAGACTTGAGGGTGTGGCGCCCCTGAGGCTTCAGTCGCCATAGAGGTACTGCACCTTCTCCTAAGGTGTAGTGCCCCACCATCCAGGTAAGGTGGGAACACCTGACCACGCTCCACACCTGCATTCCACACACAGGATAGTTCAGTGGGGCCACCTAACAGCTTCAGGCTGGGGGTTAGCAGAGCACCCCTCGTGGAACCCTGCTTCGTAACACGAGATGTGCTGGGAGGCGGGTGGAGTGAGATGATATAAAAGAGTGGGAAGAGTGAGAGTTATGGAGGAGTTGGTTGGTTAGTTGGAGAGAGAAGAGAGAAGATGGGTGTCTGAAGGACGTGCTGCAGCAGGTCCCAGTGATCTGGGCTGCTGGCACGAGAAAGACAGAAAAAGAGATTGATAAGATTGATAACCTAACCTTCCATAAGAGAGATAGAACAGATCGGAATGAAGGAGAATAGAAGGACGGTGGGAAGCAGGTTGAAGAAAGATAGAGAACCCTTCCAGTCCAGAGAGCGCAAAGGCCGGGGCCGGTCCCCGAGGTTGATTGGATCTTTATGTCCGGCAACAGACACCGGAGGAGTAGTGATCCGCTAACTCCTTGCTCCCATCATAGACTTGGGACACAACAGCAACTGAATAGAGAGCCGGGACGCAGTGAGGAGTCCCCGAAGCAGGCTACAGCTGTCTGTCATACAAGTAAAGACTAGGAACACCTAGAGAGAGGCATTCCAGGGTAACCAAGTACTGGAGTGCTTCGCACCTAAAGGCGCATTGGACGAGTCGTTCAGTAAGGTACATGTTGGCGGAGTGTGGAAGGGAGAATCCTATCCTGCCTGGAGGTTGGCTGGAGCCCTGACCTGGAGAACACAGTACGGAGGCAGGCAGTGGAGTGAACTGCAAACAGTGAGTAAAGCTTTGGAACCGCATACTCGGGTGTCCTCCAATTATTCCCGCACCACTACACCTGGGTACCAGCCTCCATACCATTCTGCGCCTCTCCTCATCCATTGCACCTACACTGCCCTGGGACTACAGCTCCACCTGTGGGGAGCTACACCATCTTTGCTGCACCACACCATCAGTCCCGGCGGATCTGCATGCAGCGTTGGCTCAACATCTTACTTGCCAAACACCACGGGTGGTGTCACGAACTATTCTAATAAACTTTAACACCATTAACATCACCGCCATTGATATTGGGCGCCCAGGGCCACAGACCGGGTCACCGCTGCTGTGACACATTCCCACCTTGACACCGGCCCGGTACCGAGTACCCCGCTGCCCTGGGTGTGCGAGGGCGACCCAATTTTGGCGTCACGAACAGGATGACGAGACCCAATGCCATCGGGTTCTGTGTGCCTTGGATTTACAACTTTTGAAAATGTGCAGAAGACCAAATTAAATAGACTGTAAAATGGACATTAGAAATGGCCACTGGTGCGGAGAAGAAGGGCGTGAAGAGATGGGAGGTCCTAAGAAAAGACTGCGAAGAGTCTTGGGCCATCCCTGCCTGAATTACTATGTGACCGATGCATGGCCCACCCCCCCCGAGGGGTTCGTACACTGGCTTGGTATGGAGGCGCTGGAAGAAGACGCCGCCCCCAGAAGGAGGGGCAGATGAAGCCTCTGGTGAGCAGAAGGGCGGAGCGAGGAGAACGCCAGAATGCCATCATGAAAGCAGATGAGAAGACAGAAGAACAGGGAGGGGAGAAGTCACTCGCCCCTAGTCCGCCTACGCGGAGGTTGCGACCGCTGATTCATCCTCAGCTGCGTCTGCCACCGCCTCACAACAGATATTGTCATTGGGGGAGCCACGTCCGGAGGAGATACATGAAGGCTCTGGAACAGAATGGAGGACCGGGACCGTGTCTCTGCCTGGATCGGGCGCGGTGGCACCGGCCTCCACCATCAACCCCAGCTGAGACCGGCCTGGTCCCGGCACGGATCCAACTGCGGCCTACTCCACCAGTCACTCCGGGAGTTGCGGCTGCTGCCATCTACCACCAGGAAGCAGAGCCGGAACCGCGGCTGGAAACGCCAGGTATGATCGCTACCCCCGGTCTGACCCTGGTTTTGGGAGCGGAACCCACAGATAGGAACGGGCCCACTGACCTTCGCCGACGATCCCCGGCTGCAGTGCCTATAGGGGAGATGATCAAGTTGTTCCTGGCTGGCGGCCTCGGGCTGCGGCACCATCTCCTGAACTTCCTATGGAACTGGAGGGACCCATATCCCCACAGACAGTAGAAATATCCATGGCCCTTTCCCTGCGCCCCAACAGTCCCTATCCCTCTGTATGGGAGATTGAGTATATGCGGCTAGCAAGTAGCCAACGGGACGAAGATACCACCTCTGAGAACAGTTCCAGTTCAGCTACCAGAACCCCAGGAGGGGACCACAATTGAAATAATTTACTAAATCTTGTTACCCAGGAGGGTTTGTTGCACCAGTTGTGCCTTTGCCTTTTTGTTCATCATGTTGCCCAGTTTTGATTGGCAGCGTTGCTTTTGAAATGGAACTGTGGAGATCATAGACACTGATTAATCCAAAAAGTTTTATTGTAAATAGTTGCACCTCTTTAGGTGCCCTTTCTTGGTTTTACATATAAAGACACTTTGCGAAGATAATGTTTTTGCATGGACACTTTTCGAGGAATGATGTCTACCTCAAGGGACACAGCAAGAAAGCCTGGCTGGGAGCAATGTTCAGCACCTTTGTGTCACGCTGCTGCCGCCGCAGCCTCCTCCGATACCTTCTCTTCTGCCGCAGTCTGCCCACTCTCTGGCGGCCTCCACACCGCGGTCCCGGCTGCCTCGGCCTTCTCCGCGCTCCTCCTTTCCCCGTCTCTCATTCCCGGCGCCCGCTCCGGCTCGGTCTCCTGTGTCCCGTCAGGCGCGCGCCCCGGTCCAGCTTCCTGTTCCTCGGCGGGCGCGCGCGCACACTGTGGTCTGCAGCACACACGCTCTCTACCCCTCCTGAGGCCACACGCTCTCCTCACCTTGCGCTGGGAGGGGTCATGACCCGGAAGTCCCTGCCACGACTCCCTATATCAGGCCGCCTCTTCCTGCTGGCGGTGCCTGATTATCACTTGTGCCCTGCTAAGTGATTCTGGCCCTTGTCTCTGTGTGCACCCCCGTTGCCTCCCTGCCTGTAGCTTACCTGTCTTCTCCACTGTCCTCTCTCCTAGGATCTGGAAGTCTGAGCTCATGCTCCGGTCTGTCCTGGTCCCCTGGCTGAGTTCTCCAGTTCGTGCCTGCTTCCCTCCGTCTCGCCTGTGTTCCTGACCTGTCCGCCATCTGTATTCCTGTTTCTGGGGAGGTCCACCGCCAGCACCTCTGGCCCCTTGCCAGCTCTCCTGTATTCTCTCTGGGTACCAGCTGCCGTGGTGATAGTTACCCGCGGGGCCTGCCCCAAACACTCCCTGTATAGGGGGTGGTCCACCTGGCCAGCTCGCCCGTGGGAGGTTCGTTGCCACGGTCCAGCGGGTCCACTCCAGGAGATCTACCTAAGTCTCAAATCACAGAATAATCAGGCCATGGATCCCGCTGGTACCCCGACCCAGAAGGAACTTTTGTTCCTCCGAGAAAATCAGGCGAGGATCATGTCATTCCTCAAATCTATGGAGTCCCGTCTTTCCTCTTTGCAAGCCTCCGATCCAGGGACTGCCTCTCAGATCTCCAGCCTCCAGCAGGAGCTTGCCCAGCAGCGCGACACCCAGGCCCACATTCTGAATTACATGGCCTCGGTGGATAAACTCCTACTAGCTCTCCAGACCGCTGCTGCTGCCCCTGTTCAGGCGGCAGTTCATTAGCCAATGCCAGCTGCATTTTGAGTTGACGCCCCTGCAGTATCCTACCGACCGGGCCAAGGTGCCCTTTGTGGTATCCCATTTGGAGGGTGAGACGCTGGCTTGGGTAAATCCCTTGTGGGAACGTGACGACCCGTTAGTCTCCCAGCTTGCGACCTTCTTAGAGACCTTTCGTAGAGTCTTCGATGAGCCCGGTCGCCTGGTCTCGGCCACCGAGTCCTTATTTAACCTCCGCCAGGGTGCTCTCTCTGTGGGGCAGTATGCCATCCAGTTCCGTACAGTGTCCTCCGAGCTTGGATGGAACAACGAGGCTCTAGTGGGGGCTTTTTGGCGCGGCTTGTCGGCTCGAATCAAAGACGAGTTGGCTGGGAGAGACACACCCACGTCTTTGGAGGACCTCATCTCTCTGGCAACGCGAATTGATCTGCGTTTCCAGGAGTGCTCCCGCGAAGCCGCCAGGGAGAGAAGGCCTTCTCGTTTTTCCCCTTCTCCACGCAGTCCTCCTCGCCCACGACCTACCACCGTGGCGTCAGCTTTGGAGCCCATGCAAGTGGACTGACTCAGACCAGCGGAGCTGCGTCGCCAGGAGAGACTTACACATGGTCTTTGTCTCTATTGTGGCAGCGCCTCCCATCTTCTGCGTTCCTGTCCAGTGAGGCTGGGAAACACCTCAGCCTAGGACAGGTAAGAGAGGCCTCCCTAGGTGTCTGTGATACCTCTCTACCCTTGACCCTCTCTGTTTTGTTTGTCCTGGGATCCAAACGTTTTTCTGAGGTGGCCTATATTGACTCAGGGGCTGCAGGGAACTTCATCCAACTCGAGGCGGTAAAAAGATTGCAGATACCTGTCAGGTCCTTGGAGGTTCCCCAGCAGTTAGCTTCAGTCGACCGTGTTCCCCTGCACGAGACCGTCACTTTGGTCACCGAAGAGGTGGAGTTACAGATCAGGGTCCTGCACCGTGAGAAGATAGCCTTCTTCGTGCTGCCGTCACTGTCCCACACCTTGCTTCTGGGTCTTCCATGGTTGAGGATACACACCCGTCTTGGATTGGCGCTCTGGAGACATTCTTCGTTGGAGTCGTTTCTGCCAGACTAAATGTCTTCTTCCGGTACAACCTCTCATGACTTCGCTACCTGCCTTGGGTCCAGCGGATCTGCCCCCGGCCTACTGGGCCTTTGCTGACGTCTTTGACAAAAAGGAGGCAGAGACTCTTCCACCGCACTGGCCATGTGATTGCCCGATCGAGTTTGTTCCAGGTTCAACTCCGCCCCAGGGGCGAATCTATCCTTTGAGTCCGCTCGAATTCCAAGCCATGACTGAGTACGTTCAGGAGAATTTGGCCAGGGGCTTTATCCGGAAGTCATCTTCACCCGCCGGAGCAGGTTTCTTTTTTGTCAAGAAGAAGGATGGGTCCCTTTGCCCGTGTATCGACTATCGGGGTCTTAATGAAATCACTATCAAGAACAAATACCCCCTACCTCTCATCCCCGAGTTATTCGACCGGCTGCGAGGGGTGCAAATCTTTACCAAACTGGATCTCCGTGGAGCCTACAATCTCATCCGTATTCGCTCCGGAGATGAATGGAATACCGCTTTTAACACCAGGGATGGGCACTACGAGTATCTCGTCATGCCATTCGGTTTGTGCAACGCCCCCGCAGTCTTTCAGGAATTTGTAAATGACATTTTCCGAGACCTTCTGTACTCCTGTGTGGTCGTATATCTGGACGATATCCTCGTCTTCTCTCCCGATCTGCCCGCCCACAGGAGAGATGTCCGTCGAGTACTGTTACGCCTAAGGGAGAATTGCCTATATGCTAAGCTGGAGAAATGCACCTTTGAACAGTCCACCCTTCCATTCCTAGGATACGTCATCTCTGACTCAGGCTTATGCATGGACCCGGAGAAAGTATCTGCCGTGCTTAACTGGCCGCGTCCCCATGGGGTAAAAGCCATTCAGCGATTTCTTGGCTTCGCAAATTACTACCGGCAGTTCATTCCTCATTTTTCCTCTTTGACTGGTCCTATCTCCTCTTTGATCCGTAAGGGAGCTAATCCGCACGCCTGGTCCCCTGAAGCCGAGAACGCCTTCTTGTCTCTGAAACACGCATTCGCCATGGCACCCGTGCTCCATCGCCCAGAAGCCAATAAAGCTTTCATCCTCGAGGTGGATGCTTCCGCAACTGGGGCCGGAGCAGTTCTGTCTCAAAAATCTCCCTCTGGTAGACTTGTTACGTGCGGTTTCTTTTCCAAGTCCTTCTTCACTTCGGAGCGAAACTATTCCATCGGAGACCGGGAACTGCTTGCCATCAAATTAGCTCTGGAGGAATGGAGGTACTTATTAGAGGAAGCCCTACATCCGTTTACAATCTACACGGACCATAAAAATCTGACTTACCTTGAATCGGCACAGACTCAATCCTCGGCAGGCCAGGTGGTCTCTGTTCTTTGGCCGATTCGATTTTGATCTGCACTTTCGTCCCGGCAACAAGAACCTCAAGGCTGATGCTTTGTCCAGGTCCTTCCTTTCTGCAGATTTGGAGGAGGAACCCACACATATCTCGATCCCTCCAGGCTCATCACGGTGGCACCTCTCTCTCTCGTCTCGCCGCCACGTGGTAAGACTTTCGTGGCAGAGATGGACCGAAGACAGATCCTACACTGGGGGCATGCTTCCAAACTTGCTGGTCATGTCGGCCTTAAAAAAAACACTTGTCCTTGTCTCCCGCTACTACTGGTGGCCGACTCTTCCCCTGGATGTCCGAGATTTTGTCGCTTCCTGTCCGTCCTGTGCTAAAACCATGGTGCCTAGGCATTTGCCTTCCGGTATTCTGCATCCGCTTCCAGTTCCATTGTCCCCTTGGCAACACATTGCCATGGATTTCATTACCGATCTACCCAGGTCTGCAGATTGTACCGTCGTCCTTGTGGTGGTAGACAGATTCTCTAAGATGGCACATTTCATCTCTCTCCCCGGGTTACCTTCAGCACGAGACTTGGCAAAAGTTTTCGTTCACCACATCTTCCGTCTCTATGGACTACCCCAACATATTGTTTTTGACAGAGGAGTCCAATTTACCTCTCGATTTTGGAGAGCCCTATGCAAGTCGATGGATGTCACACTTGACTTCTCCTCATCTTACCACCCACAGTCCAATGGTCAAGCGGAGCCGACTAACCAGAATTTGGTGAACTATCTCCGGCACTTTTCTAATGCCCACCAGGACGACTGGTCAGACTTACTCCCGTGGGCAGAGTTCGCCTATAATAACCACGTCAGCGAGTCTTCTGGCAAATCTCCTTTTTTTGTTGTCTACGGGCAGCATCCGGGTGTACCTCTACCGGTTCCCTCTGCCTCGGGTGTACTGGCGGCTGATCTGTCCGGGGATTTCTCCAGGATCTGGCAGGAGACAAAGGCCGCTCTCGAGTTAGCACGCGACAAGGTAAAGAGACACGCAGACAAAAGGCGCCTGGATTCCCTGCCATATCACCCTGGTGCTAAAGTTTGGCTGTCCTCCAAGTTCATTCGTCTCAAGATCCCTTCACATAAACTGGGTCCCCGCTATATTGGACCCTTTGAGGTATTGGCTCGTATTAACGACGTCTCCTACAAACTGCGACTTCCCGCCTCACTTCGCATCCCCAGTGCTTTTCATGTCTCCCTTCTAAAACCGGTCATCCTCAAACCTCTGCCACTCAGTCGCCGCCGCCTGTCTCCGCTGACAATGAGTTTGAGGTTAAAGACATTTTGACCATGAAGAAGCGAAGGGGGAGGACCTTTTTTCTGGTCGATTGGAAGGGCTTTGGTCCTGAGGAGAGGTCCTGGGAGCCTCGGGAGAATATTCGGGCTCCTCGAATTTTGGCTAAGTTTTTTCCACTCTGCGGAGGGGGGCGCGTAGGGAGGGGGGTACTGTCACGCTGCTGCCGCCGCAGCCCCTACCAATACCTTCTCTTCTGCCGGCAGTCTGCCCACTCTCTGGCGGCCTCCACGCCGCGGTCCCAGCTGCCTCGGCCTTCTCCGCGCTCCTCCTTTCCCCGTCTCTTGTTCCCGGCACTCGCTCCTGCCTGGTCTCCTGTGTCCCGTCGGGCGCGCGCCCCGGTTCAGCTTCCTGTTCCTCGGCGGGCGTGCGTGCACACACTGTGGTCAGGAGCACGCGTGCTCTCTACCCCTCCTGAGGCCGCGCGCTCTCCTCACCTTGCGCTGGGAGGGGTCATGACCCGGAAGTCCCTGCCATGACTCCCTATATCAGGCGGCCTCTTCCTGCTGGCAGTGATTCTGGCCCTTGTCTCTGTGTGCACCCCCGTTGCCTCCCTGCCTGTAGCTTACCCGTCTTCTCCACTGTCCTCTCTCCTAGGATCTGGAAGTCTGAGCTCGTGCTCCGGTCTGTCCTGGTCCCCTGGCTGAGTTCTCCAGTTCGTGCCTGCTTCCCTCCGTATCGCCTGTGTTCCTGACCTGTCCGCCATCCGTATTCTTGTTTCTGGGGAGGTCCTCCGCCAGCATCTCTGGCCCCTTGCCAGCTCTCCTGTATTCTCTCTGGGTACCAGCTGCCGTGGTGATAGTTACCCGCGGGCCTGCCCCAAACACTCCCTGTATAGGGGTGGTCCACCTGGCCAGCTCGCCCGTGGGAGATTCGTTGCCATGGTCCAGCGGGTCCACTCCAGGAGATCTACCTAAGTCTCACATCACACTTTGCAAGAATCTTTGATTGTTTTATGATAACCTATTTGATAATGTTGTGTCTTGTGGAAAGTAAATGTCTTTTATAGAATATTTGATACAGGGAATTAGAAAAGTTTTGAGATAGAATGTGAGAATTGAATAAAGACTGAAGAATTGAAAGTGACAGGTGACAGGCCAAGTACAGATAGTCAGTGTCTTGCATCCAGTAGAAAGAGAGAGAAAGAATAATTGCACTTTGAACTATGAATTGCACTTAAGTAAATTTTTGATACTAAGATAGGAAGTTAAGCTGTTTGTAATGTTTAAGAAATGTAATTAGGAAGATTAGATAAGTATTGTTGAATAGCATTTAAAAATTTTTGTGTGTTCCTGTATTGTACCTTTTGTTGTCTTACAACCCGCGGACGTGCTGTGTTTAACGGGGGGTATGTGGCGCCCCTGAGGCTTCAGTCGCCACAGAGGTACTGCACCTTCTCCTAAGGTGTAGTGCCCCACCATCCAGGTAAGGTGGGAACTCCTGACCTCCACACCTGCATTCCACACACAGGATAGTTCAATGGGGCCACCTAACAGCTTCAGGCTGGGGGTTAGCAGAGCACCCCTCGTGGAACCCTGCTTCATAACACGAGATGTGTTGGGAGGCGGGTGGAGTGAGATGATATAAAAGAGTGGGAAGAGTGAGAGTTAGGGAGGAGTTGGTTGGTTAGTTGGAGAGAGAAGAGAGAAGATGGGTGTCTGAAGGATGTGCTGCAGCAGGTCCCAGTGATCTGGGCTGCTGGTACGAGAAAAACAGAGAAAGAGATTGATAAGATTGATAACCTAACCTTCCATAAGACAGATAGAACAGATCGGAACGAAGGAGAATAGAAGGACAGTGGGAAGCTGGTTGAAGAAAGATAGAGAACCCTTCCAATCCAGAGAGCGCAAAGGCCGGGGCCCGGTCCCCGAGGTTGATTGGATCTTTATGTCCGGCAACAGACACCGGAGGAGTAGTGATCCGCTAACACCTTGCTTCCATCATAGACTTGGGACACTGTTATGAATGAGTCACCGTAGGAGGCAAAAATAGAAATGCTAGCTAAGTCCAGAAAACCAGAGAAGTTGGCAGCTATCGGATTGCAGACCCCTGAACCTATCAACACAACTAGCAGTAGCCGTGGGGGGTTCCTACGATGCCCTAGACCCCACGATCACAGCCGGAGGACTATAAAGCCTAAAGACAGAAAGGGAAATCTAAACTGCCCCAGAGCAGACCCCAAAGCATAAAGCAGCCCCCAACATATAATGACGGTGAAGCAAGAAGAAAGAACACTAAGGCTGTGTGCACACAATGCGTTTTTTTAAGCGTTTCTGCAGCGTTTGAGCCGGCTCAGACGCTGCAGAAATGCTTAAAAGATGCATCAAATTAATTAGCATGCGTTTTTGGCTTTTTGTGCCAATGCATGCGTTTTTAACCGCTCAGGAATCGCTTAGCGGCTAAAAACGCAGCATGCTCATTAATTTCCGCATTGCTGAGCATTTTTAGCCATCCCCAATGATCCCAGAAATTGCGTGTCAAAAAAAGCGTCAAAAACGCGTCAAAAATCGCGCAAAAAACGCGCGGAAAAAGACGCGCGATTTCTGGGAAGGGGATCCTTTTCCTGAGCGTTTAAAAATGCTAGCGTGGGCACATAGCCTAACACAGACAGAAAGATAGACTGAGCAAAGACGGGGCCCAAGCTAACTAGATAGGAAAGGACAGGAAGGCTGCTGTCTGCAATCCGTGAAAAACCCTATGAAAATAAGAGCCAACAAACTGACAGTGAAAAAGGCCCTGAAGACGCTAGGCTTCAAAAAGCTATGTCAGTACTCAGGAATATTCTGAAGACAGAGCAACCGGCAAAAGGAGATTCAGCTCACCCCAGCAGGGAATGGCAGAATCCAGAAAAGCAAGGCAAACAAAAACAAACACAAATGCTAACAGGCAAAGCAGAAAACTTAGCTTTAGAGGAGCAGGAATCAGACTGGTCTCCTAGAAGTCCACAGAGAAATCACCCGCAGGGCAGAAGGGCGTCGGCAGCCTTATATCCAGTCCTTGACTCCACTCAGCCAGTCATCATCATCAGGCTCAGGTGCCTGATAATCAGACTCATTACCTTCCTTTACCAGAATAGGGAGTTCACCAGACCTCAGTGACGAAGGGGAAAATGAACTCACAACAGGACACAACAGCAACTGAATAGAGAGCCAGGACGCAGTGAGGAGTCCCCGAAGCAGGCTACAGCTGTCTGTCATACAAGCAAAGACTAGGAACACCTAGAGAGAGGCATTCCAGGGTAACTAAGTACTGGAGTGCTTCGCACCTAAAGGCGCATTGGAGGAGTCATTCAGTAAGGTACGTGTTGGCGGAGTGTGGAAGGGAGAATCCTATCCTGCCTGGAGGTTGGCTGGAGCCCTGACCTGGAGAACACAGTACGGAGGCAGGCAGTGGAGTGAACTGCAAACAGTGAGTAAAGCTTTGGAACCACATACTCGGGTGTCCTCCAGTTATTCCCGCACCACTACACCTGGGTACCAGCCTCCATACCATTCTGCGCCTCTCCTCATCCATTGCACCTACACTGCCCTGGGACTACAGCTCCACCTGTGGGGAGCTACACCATCTTTGCTGCACCACACCATCAGTCCCAGCGGATCTGCATGCAGCGTTGGCTCAACATCTTACTTGCCAAACACCACGGGTGGCGTCACGAACTATTCTAATAAACTTTAACACCATTAACATCACCGCCATTGATATTGGGCGCCCAGGGCCACGGACCGGGTCACCGCTGATGTGACACATTCCCACCTTGACACCGGCCCGGTACCGAGTACCCCGCTGCCCTTGGTGTGCGAGGGCGACCAAAGGGCACAACAGCAATACAGATAGAGAGCCGGGACTTAGGAGTAGAGAGTCCACGAAGCAGGCTACAGCTGTCTGCCGTGGAAGTAGAGTTCTTGGGAACATCTGTCAGGAGGAACTCCAGTGTAACACGGTACTGGAGATCTTCACACTTAAAGGCGCTTTAGAGGAGACCTTCAGGAAAGGCACATAAGTTGGCGGAGTGTAGAAGGGAGCTTTCCATCTTGCCTGGAGGTTGACTGAGTCCCTGACCCGAAGGACACGGCACAGAAGCGGGCACTACAGACTGTGAGTAAAGCTTTGGAAGTACATGCCCTGGTGTCCTCCATTCCTTCCTGCGTCCGTCTGCCTGACACTGCTACATCCCCTGCGCCAGACAATACATCACCTAAGTGTCTCCACATCTACACCGCCCTGGGACAACAGCCCTGCCTGTGGAGGGCTATACCATCATTGCTGCACCACGCCATCTGTCCTGGAGGATCTGCATGCAGTGTCGGCTTAACACCTCCCTTGCCGAACACCACAGGTGGCGTCACGAACTATTCATCTAACTAAATTTCACTATTCACATCTTCCTATTACTTGGGCGACCAGGGCCACGGTCTGGGTCACCACTGCTGTGACACGTCCCACTGACACCGGCCCGGTACCGAGTACCCCACGGCCATGGGACGGCGACCCACTCCCATATCTCTCTAGTAAGCTTGATTCTGCTCCCATAGCTCTGTAGTAGTCTCGGTTCTGCTCCTATAGCTCTGTATTAAGCTTGGTTCTGCTCCCTTATCTTTGTAGTAAGATCGGTTTTGCTCCCATATCTCAGTTCCCTTATCTACGTAGTAATAACATAGTAACATAGTTTTGAAGGCTGAAGGAAGAACTTATGTCCATCTAGTTCAGCCTATTTTTAGTGCAGCTGTTCTGCATTGTTGATCCTGGGGAAGGCAAAAAACCCACAGAGTAGAAGCCAATTTTCTCCATAGGGAAAAAATTCCTTCCCCTAAGCTGGGTCAATCATCTACCTATAATATTATGTTATTCATAACCTTGTATACTGTTACTCACAAGAAAAGCATCCATTCCTTTCTTAAATTCATTCAATGAGTTGGCCATCACCACTTCCTCAGGAAGAGAATTCCAGAGCCTCACTGCTCTTACCGTGAAGAACCCTCTTCTATGCTGGTGCAGAAATTGTCTTTCCTCCAAACGAAGAGAATGCCCCCTTGTTCTTGTCACAGTCCTTAGTACAAACAGTTCATTGGAGAGATCTCTGTATTGCCCTCTGATATACTTGTACATATATATTAGGTCTTCCCTAAGTCTTCTCTTTTCTAGAGTAAATAGACCTAATTTTGATAACCTTTCTGGGTATTGTAGTGAACCAACTCCATTTATCATTTTAGTAGCCCGCCTTTGAACCCTTTCTAGTTCAGTAATGTCTTTCTTGAGCACCGACGTCCAAAATAGCACACAATACTCCAAGTGTGGTCTGACGAGTGATTTGTACAGAGGGAGAATTATGTTTTCATCTCGTGTCCCCAGACCTCTTCTAATGCATCCCATGACCCTATTTGCTTTGCTGGCAGCTGCCTGACACTGGGCACTCCAATTTAGCTTCTTATTGACTAAGATGCCTAAGTCTTTTTCCATGTCTGATTTCCCCAGCAGTTTTCCATTTAGTAAGTAATTATAGCATCTGTTTCTCCTTCCCATGTGCATAACCTTACACTTATCTGTGTTAAACCTCATTTGCCATTTTTCAGCTCAATTCTCCAATTTACTCAAATCTGTCTGTAGTTGCAAACTGTCCTCCTTTGTGTTAACTACCTTCCATAGTTTTGTATCATCTGCAAATACTGATATTTTACTGTGTAAGCCATCCACTAGATCATTAATAAATATATTAAATAGTAGGGGGCCCAATACAGAACCCTGTGGTACCCCACTAGTAACCCTGGCCCAATCTGAGTATGCCCCATTAATAACCACTCTTTGTTTTCTATCACTAAGCCAGCCAGCTTAATCTTGGTTCCATTTGTGTCTGTGTAGTCAGCTTTCTTATAATAATATTGCTTATTATAATATGTATTCGCTGTGTAGTGGTGATGGTAGTGGACATTGTGTAGCCATATTTTAAAGTAGCATATTGATAATATTGGTCTTTGCATTGTGTATTTTTGGTTAGCAACATTGGTATACTATAATTATGTATGTATAGATGATATTTTAAATGGCTTAGGGGAGTTATATGGGGAAATATGCACTTTGGGGCTTGGGCCCCTGATCTTATAGGACTCTAGCAATGCTCCTGGTTTATAGTATGAGGTGTGTATGTGGTGTGTATATAGTATGGTGTATGTGTGTATATAATATGCTATGCATTATTTTTCAACTGGCTAAAATGGTACCGAACCCCTTTTTTCTTTTATATAATACTAGCTGAAGAGCCCGGCGCTGCCCGGGCATAGTAACTAACTGTGGTTAGTTATAGCAAATTATAATTATCCTCCATCCAATAGTCCTGTGCCCATACACCCATCATACATATCCACGATCCCATAGGCCCGTGCCCATATACCCATCATACATATCCTCCATCCCATAGTCGAGTGCCCATATACCCATCACACATCCTCCATCCCATAGTCCCATGCCCATATACCCATCATACAACCTCCATCCCATAGTCCCATGCCCATATACCCATCATACATATTCACCATCCCATAGTCGAGTGCCCATATACCCATCACACATCCTTCATATCATAGTCCCATGCCCATATACCCATCATACATATCCTCCATCCCATAGTTCAGTGCCCATATACCCATCACACATCCTCCATCTCATACTCAACCATTATGACATCATAATGAGGGGCGGGGCTTAATACACACACACACACACTTTTTCCCCATTATGTAGATAGGGGCAAAATTGTTTGGTGAATTGGAACGCGTGGGGCTGAAATTTCACCTCACAACATAGCCTAGGACACTCTCGGGGTCCAGACGTGTGACTGTGCCAAATTTTGTGGCTGTAGCTGCGACGGTGCGGATGCCAATCCTGGACATACACACATGCATACATACATACATACAGTACATACACACACTTGAGCTTTATATATTAGATGTGGCTTGTGTATATATTGTATGTGGAGTATATATAGTATGTGGTGTGTATACATAGTATGTGGCTTGTGTATGTGTAGTATGAGGTGGGTATGTGGCATGTATATAGTATGTGGCTTGTGTGTATATACAGTAATATGTGGTGTGTATACAGTATGTGGTGTGTGTATATAAAATGTGGCTTGTGTATATTGTATGTGGTGTGTGTATGTTATATGTGACTTGTTTGTGTATATAGTATGTGGTGTGTGTATAATATGTGGTGTGTATATAGTATGTGGTGTGTGTATAATATGTGGTGTGTATATAGTATATGGTGTGTGTATAGTATGTGGCTTGTGTGTATATAGTATGTGGTGTGTGTATATAGTATGTGGTGTGTGTATATAGTATGGTATGAGTATATAATGTGTGGCTTGTGTGTGTATATATGGTATGTTGTGTGTATATAGTATGTTGTGTGTATATAGTATGTTGTGTGTATGTTATATGTGGCTTGTATGTGTGTATATAGTATGTGGTGTGTGTATAGTATGTGGCTTGTGTGTATATAGTATGTGGTGTGTGTATATAGTATGGTGAGAGTATATAATGTGTGGCTTGTGTGTGTATATATGGTATGTTGTGTGTATGTTATATGTGGCTTGTATGTGTGTATATAGTATGTGGTGTGTAGAATATGTGGTGTGTATATAGTATATGGTGTGTGTATAGTATGTGGCTTGTGTGTATATAGTATCGTGTGAATATATAATGTGTGGCTTGTGTGCGTATATATGGTATGTTGTGTGTATATAGTATGTTGTGTGTATGTTATATGTGGCTTGTATGTGTGTATATAGTATGTGGTGTGTGTATAATATGTGATGTGTATATAGTATGTGGTGTGTGTATATAGTATGGTGTGAGAATATAATGTGTGGCTTGTGTGTGTATATATGGTATGTTGTGTGTATATAGTACGTTGTGTGTATGTTATATGTGGCTTGTATGTGTGTATATAGTATGTGGTGTGTGTATCTAGTATATGGTGTGTGTATATAGTACGTTGTGTGTATGTTATATGTGGCTTGTATGTGTGTATATAGTATGTGGTGTGTGTATCTAGTATATGGTGTGTGTATATAGTATGTTGTGTGTATGTTATATGTGGCTTGTATGTGTGTATATAGTATGTGGTGTGTATATAGTATATGATGTGTGTATAGTATATGGTGTGTGTATAGTATGTGGCTTGTGTGTATATAGTATGTGGTGTGTGTATATAGTATGGTGTGAGTATATAATGTGTGGCTTGTGTGTATATATGGTATGTTGTGTGTATATAGTACGTTATGTGTATGTTATATGTGGCTTGTATGTGTGTATATAGTATGTGGTGTGTGTATCTATTATATGGTGTGTGTATATAGTACGTTGTGTGTATGTTATATGTGGCTTGTATGTGTGTATATAGTATGTGGTGTGTGTATCTAGTATATGGTGTGTGTATATAGTATGTTGTATGTATGTTATATGTGGCTTGTATGTGTGTATATAGTATGTGGTGTGTATATAGTATATGATGTGTGTGTATAGTATATGGTGTGTGTATAGTATGTGGCTTGTGTGTATATAGTATGTGGTGTGTGTATATAGTATGGTGTGAGTATATAATGTGTGGCTTGTGTGTGTATATATGGTATGTTGTGTGTATATAGTACGTTGTGTGTATGTTATATGTGGCTTGTATGTGTGTATATAGTATGTGGTGTGTGTATATAGTATGTGGTGTGTATATAGTATATGATGTGTGTATAGTATATGGTGTGTGCATAGTATGTGGTGTGTGTATATAGTATGGTGTGAGTATATAATGTGTGGCTTGTGTGTGTATATATGGTATGTTGTGTGTATATAGTATGTTGTGTGTATGTAATATGTGGCTTGTATGTGTGTATATAGTATGTGGTGTGTATATAGTATATGATGTGTGTGTATAGTATATGGTGTGTGTATAGTATGTGGCTTGTGTGTATATAGTATGTGGTGTGTATATATAGTATGGTGTGAGTATATAATGTGTGGCTTGTGTGTGTATATATGGTATGTTGTGTGTATATAGTACGTTGTGCGTATGTTATATGTGGCTTGTATGTGTGTATATAGTATGTGGTGTGTGTATCTAGTATATGGTGAGTGTGTATAGTACGTTGTGTGTATGTTATATGTGGCTTGTATGTGTGTATATAGTATGTGGTGTGTGTATCTAGTATATGGTGTGTGTATATAGTATGTTGTGTGTATGTTATATGTGGCTTGTATGTGTGTATATAGTATGTGGTGTGTATATAGTATATGATGTGTGTGTATAGTATATGGTGTGTGTATAGTATGTGGCTTGTGTGTATATAGTATGTGGTGTGTGTATATAGTATGGTGTGAGTATATAATGTGTGGCTTGTGTGTGTATATATGGTATGTTGTGTGTATATAGTACGTTGTGTGTATGTTATATGTGGCTTGTATGTGTGTATATAGTATGTGGTGTGTGTATATAGTATGTGGTGTGTATATAGTATATGATGTGTGTAAAGTATATGGTGTGTGCATAGTATGTGGTGTGTGTATATAGTATGGTGTGAGTATGTTATATGTGGCTTGTATGTGTGTATATAGTATGTGGTGTGTATATAGTATATGATGTGTGTATAGTATATGGTATGTATATAGTATGTGGTGTGTGTATATAGTATGTGGTGTGTGTATATAGTATGGTATGAGTATATAATGTGTGGCTTGTGTGTGTATATATGGTATGTTGTGTGTATATAGTACGTTGTGTGTATGTCATATGTGGCTTGTATGTGTGTATATAGTATGTGGTGTGTGTATCTAGTATATGGTGTGTGTATATAGTATGTGGCTTGTGTGTATATAGTATGTGGTGTGTGTATATAGTATGGTGTGAGTATGTTATATGTGGCTTGTATGTGTGTATATAGTATGTGGTGTGTATATAGTATATGATGTGTGTATAGTATATGGTATGTATATAGTATATGGTGTGTGTATATAGTATGTTGTGTGTATGTTATATGTGGCTTGTATGTGTGTATATAGTATGTGGTGTGTATATAGTATATGATGTGTGTATAGTATATGGTGTGTGTATAGTATGTGGTGTGTGTATATAGTATGGTGTGAGTATATAATGTGTGGCTTGTGTGTGTATATATGGTATGTTGTGTGTATATAGTATGTTGTGTGTATGTTATATGTGGCTTGTATGTGTGTATATAGTATGTGGTGTGTATATAGTATATGATGTGTGTATAGTATATGGTGTGTGTATAGTATGTGGCTTGTGTGTATATAGTATGTGGTGTGTATATATAGTATGGTGTGAGTATATAATGTGTGGCTTGTGTGTATATAGTATGTGGTGTGTGTATATAGTATGGTGTGAGTATGTTATATGTGGCTTGTATGTGTGTATATAGTATGTGGTGTGTATATAGTATATGATGTGTGTATAGTATATGGTATGTATATAGTATGTGGTGTGTGTATATAGTATGTGGTGTGTGTATATAGTATGGTATGAGTATATAATGTGTGGTTGTGTGTGTATATATGGTATGTTGTGTGTATATAGTACGTTGTGTGTATGTCGTATGTGGCTTGTATGTGTGTATATAGTATATGGTGTGTGTATCTAGTATATGGTGTGTGTATATAGTATGTTGTGTGTATGTTATATGTGGCTTGTATGTGTGTATATAGTATGTGTTGTGTATATAGTATATGATGTGTGTATAGTATATGGTGTGTGTATAGTATATGGTGTGTGTATAGTATGTGGTGTGTGTATATAGTATGGTGTGAGTATATAATGTGTGGCTTGTGTGTGTATATATGGTATGGTGTGTGTATATAGTATGTTGTGTGTATGTTATATGTGGCTTGTATGTGTGTATATAGTATGTGTTGTGTATATAGTATATGATGTGTGTATAGTATATGGTGTGTGTATAGTATGTGGTGTGTGTATATAGTATGGTGTGAGTATATAATGTGTGGCTTGTGTGTGTATATATGGTATGTTGTGTGTATATAGTATGTTGTGTGTATGTTATATGTGGCTTGTATGTGTGTATATAGTATGTGGTGTGTGTATAATATGTGGTGTGTGTATGTAGTATGTGGCTTGTGTGTATATAGTATGTGGTGTGTGTATATAGTATGGTGTGAGTATATAATGTGTGGCTTGTGTGTGTATATATGGTATGTTGTGTGTATATAGTACGTTGTGTGTATGTTATATGTGGCTTGTATGTGTGTATATAGTATGTGGTGTGTGTATATAGTATGTGGTGTGTATATAGTATATGATGTGTGTATAGTATATGGTGTGTGCATAGTATGTGGAGTGTGTATATAGTATGGTGTGAGTATATAATGTGTAGCTTGTGTGTGTATATATGGTATGTTGTGTGTATGTTATATGTGGCTTGTATGTGTGTATATAGTATGTGGTGTGTATATAGTATATGATGTGTGTGTATAGTATATGATGTGTGTATAGTATATGGTGTGTGTATAGTATGTGGTGTGTGTATATAGTATGGTGTGAGTATATAATGTGTGGCTTGTGTGTGTATATATGGTATGTTGTGTGTATATAGTACGTTGTGCGTATGTTATATGTGGCTTGTATGTGTGTATATAGTATGTGGTGTGTGTATCTAGTATATGGTGTGTGTATATAGTATGTGGCTTGTGTGTATATAGTATGTGGTGTGTGTATATAGTATGGTGTGAGTATGTTATATGTGGCTTGTATGTGTGTATATAGTATGTGGTGTGTATATAGTATATGATGTGTGTATAGTATATGGTGTGTATATAGTATGTGGTGTGTGTATATAGTATGGTATGAGTATATAATGTGTGGCTTGTGTGTGTATATATGGTATGTTGTGTGTATATAGTACGTTGTGTGTATGTCATATGTGGCTTGTATGTGTGTATATAGTATGTGGTGTGTGTATCTAGTATATGGTGTGTGTATATAGTATGTTGTGTGTATGTTATATGTGGCTTGTATGTGTGTATATAGTATGTGGTGTGTATATAGTATATGATGTGTGTATAGTATATGGTGTGTGTATAGTATGTGGCTTGTGTGTATATAGTATGGTGTGAGTATATAATGTGTGGCTTGTGTGTGTATATATGGTATGTTGTGTGTATATAGTATGTTGTGTGTATGTTATATGTGGCTTGTATGTGTGTATATAGTATGTGGTGTGTATATAGTATATGATGTGTGTATAGTATATGGTGTGTGTATAGTATGTGGCTTGTGTGTATATAGTATGTGGTGTGTATATAGTATGGTGTGAGTATATAATGTGTGGCTTGTGTGTGTATATATGGTATGTTGTGTGTATATAGTATGTTGTGTGTATGTTATATGTGGCTTGTATGTGTGTATATAGTATGTGGTGTGTATATAGTATATGATGTGTGTATAGTATATGGTGTGTATATAGTATGTGGTGTGTGTATATAGTATGTGGTGTGTGTATATAGTATGGTATGAGTATATAATGTGTGGCTTGTGTGTGTATATATGGTATGTTGTGTGTATATAGTACGTTGTGTGAATGTCATATGTGGCTTGTATGTGTGTATATAGTATGTGGTGTGTGTATCTATTATATGGTGTGTGTATATAGTATGTTGTGTGTATGTTATATGTGGCTTGTATGTGTGTATATAGTATGTGGTGTGTATATAGTATATGATGTGTGTATAGTATGTGGTGTGTGTATATAGTATGGTATGAGTATATAATGTGTGGCTTGTGTGTGTATATATGGTATGTTGTGTGTATATAGTATGTTGTGTGTATGTTATATGTGGCTTGTATGTGTGTATATAGTATGTGGTGTGTATATAGTATATGATGTGTGTGTATAGTATATGGTGTGTGTATAGTATGTGGCTTGTGTGTATATAGTATGTGGTGTGTGTATATAGTATGGTGTGAGTATATAATGTGTGGCTTGTGTGTGTATATATGGTATGTTGTGTGTATATAGTACGTTGTGTGTATGTTATATGTGGCTTGTATGTGTGTATATAGTATGTGGTGTGTGTATATAGTATGTGGTGTGTGTATAGTATATGATGTGTGTGTATAGTATATGGTGTGTGTATAGTATGTGGCTTGTGTGTATATAGTATGTGGTGTGTGTATATAGTATGGTGTGAGTATATAATGTGTGGCTTGTGTGTGTATATATGGTATGTTGTGTGTATATACTATGTTGTGTGTATGTTATATGTGGCTTGTATGTGTGTATATAGTATGTGGTGTGTATATAGTATATGATGTGTGTATAGTATATGGTGTGTATATAGTATGTGGTGTGTGTATATAGTATGGTATGAGTATATAATGTGTGGCTTGTGTGTGTATATATGGTATGTTGTGTGTATATAGTACGTTGTGTGTATGTTATATGTGGCTTGTATGTGTGTATATAGTATGTGGTGTGTATATAGTATATGATGTGTGTATCTAGTATATGGTGTGTGTATAGTATGTGGCTTGTGTGTATATAGTATGTGGTGTGTGTATATAGTATGGTATGAGTATATAATGTGTGGCTTGTGTGTGTATATATGGTATGTTGTGTGTATATAGTATGTTGTGTGTATGTTATATGTGGCTTGTATGTGTGTATATAGTATGTGGTGTGTATATAGTATATGATGTGTGTGTATAGTATATGGTGTGTGTATAGTATGTGGCTTGTGTGTATATAGTATGTGGTGTGTGTATATAGTATGGTGTGAGTATATAATGTGTGGCTTGTGTGTGTATATATGGTATGTTGTGTGTATATAGTACGTTGTGTGTATGTTATATGTGGCTTGTATGTGTGTATATAGTATGTGGTGTGTGTATATAGTATGTGGTGTGTATATATAGTATGTGGTGTGTATATAGTATATGATGTGTGTGTATAGTATGTGGCTTGTGTGTATGTAGTATGTGGTGTGTGTATATAGTATGGTGTGAGTATATAATGTGTGGCTTGTGTGTGTATATATGGTATGTTGTGTGTATATACTATGTTGTGTGTATGTTATATGTGGCTTGTACAGTGGGGCAAAAAAGTATTTAGTCAGTCAGCAATAGTGCAAGTTCCACCACTTAAAAAGACGAGAGGCGTCTGTAATTTACATCATAGGTAGACCTCAACTATGGGAGACAAACTGAGAAAAAAAAATCCAGAAAATCACAATGTCTGGTTTTTTTTTCATTTTATTTGCATATTATGGTGGAAAATAAGTATTTGGTCAGAAACAAGCAATCAAGATTTCTGGCTCTCACAGACCTGTAACTTCTTCTTTAAGAGTCTCCTCTTTCCTCCACTCATTACCTGTAGTAATGGCACCTGTTTAAACTTGTTATCAGTATAAAAAGACACCTGTGCACACCCTCAAACAGTCTGACTCCAAACTCCACTATGGTGAAGACCAAAGAGCTGTCAAAGGACACCAGAAACAAAACTGTAGCCCTGCACCAGGCTGGGAAGACTGAATCTGCAATAGCCAACCAGCTTGGAGTGAAGAAATCAACTGTGGGAGCAATAATTAGAAAATGGAAGACATACAAGACCACTGATAATCTCCCTCGATCTGGTGCTCCACGCAAAATCCCACCCCGTGGGGTCAGAATGATCACAAGAACGGTGAGCAAAAATCCCAGAACCACGCGGGGGGACCTAGTGAATGAACTGCAGAAAGCTGGGACCAATGTAACAAGGCCTACCATAAGTAACACACTACGCCACCATGGACTCAGATCCTGCAGTGCCAGACGTGTCCCACTGCTTAAGCCTGTACATGTCCGGGCCCGTCTGAAGTTTGCTAGAGAGCATTTGGATGATCCAGAGGAGTTTTAGGAGAATGTCCTATGGTCTGATGAAACCAAACTGGAACTGTTTGGTAGAAACACAACTTGTCGTGTTTGGGGGAAAAAGAATACTGAGTTGCATCCATCAAACACCATACCTACTGTAAAGCATGGTGGTGGAAACATCATGCTTTGGGGCTGTTTCTCTGCAAAGGGGCCAGGACGACTGATCCGGGTACTTGAAAGAATGAATGGGGCCATGTATCGTGAGATTTTGAGTGCAAACCTCCTTCCATCAGCAAGGGCATTGCAGATGAAACGTGGCTGGGTCTTTCAACATGACAATGATCCAAAGCACACCGCCAGGGCAATGAAGGAGTGGCTTCGTAAGAAGCATTTCAAGGTCCTGGAGTGGCCTAGCCAGTCTCCAGATCTCAACCCTATAGAAAACTTTTGGAGGGAGTTGAAAGTCCGTGTTGCCAAGCGAAAAGCCAAAAACATCACTGCTCTAGAGGAGATCTGCATGGAGGAATGGGCCAACATACCAACAACAGTGTGTGGCAACCTTGTGAAGACTTACAGAAAACGTTTGACCTCTGTCATTGCCAACAAAGGATATATCACAAAGTATTGAGATGAAATTTTGTTTCTGACCAAATACTTATTTTCCACCATAATATGCAAATAAAATGAAAAAAAAAACAGACAATGTGATTTTCTGGATTTTTTTTTCTCAGTTTGTCTCCCATAGTTGAGGTCTACCTATGATGTAAATTACAGACGCCTCTCATCTTTTTAAGTGGTGGAACTTGCACTATTGCTGACTGACTAAATACTTTTTTGCCCCACTGTATGTGTGTATATAGTATGTGGTGTGTATATAGTATATGATGTGTGTATAGTATATGGTGTGTATATAGTATGTGGTGTGTGCATATAGTATGGTATGAGTATATAATGTGTGGCTTGTGTGTGTATATATGGTATGTTGTGTGTATATAGTACGTTGTGTGTATGTTATATGTGGCTTGTATGTGTGTATATAGTATGTGGTGTGTATATAGTATATGATGTGTGTATCTAGTATATGGTGTGTGTATAGTATGTGGCTTGTGTGTATATAGTATGTGGTGTGTGTATATAGTATGGTGTGAGTATATAATGTGTGGCTTGTGTGTGTATATATGGTATGTTGTGTGTATATAGTACGTTGTGTGTATGTTATATGTGGCTTGTATGTGTGTATATAGTATGTGGTGTGTATATAGTATATGATGTGTGTATCTAGTATATGGTGTGTGTATAGTATGTGGCTTGTGTGTATATAGTATGTGGTGTGTGTATATAGTATGGTGTGAGTATATAATGTGTGGCTTGTGTGTGTATATATGGTATGTTGTGTGTATATAGTACGTTGTGTATATGTTATATGTGGCTTGTATGTGTGTATATAGTATGTGGTGTGTATATAGTATATGATGTGTGTATAGTATATGGTGTGTATAGTATGTGGTGTGTGTATATAGTATGGTATGAGTATATAATGTGTGGCTTGTGTGTGTATATATGGTATGTTGTGTGTATATAGTACGTTGTGTGTATGTTATATGTGGCTTGTATGTGTGTATATAGTATGTGGTGTGTATATAGTATATGATGTGTGTATCTAGTATATGGTGTGTGTATAGTATGTGGCTTGTGTGTATATAGTATGTGGTGTGTGTATATAGTATGGTGTGAGTATATAATGTGTGGCTTGTGTGTGTATATATGGTATGTTGTGTGTATATAGTACGTTGTGTGTATGTTATATGTGGCTTGTATGTGTGTATATAGTATGTGGTGTGTGTATCTAGTATATGGTGTGTGTATATAGTATGTGGCTTGTGTGTGCGCAAATAGTATGTGGTGTGCTATAACATATGACGCTGCACAGTGTCCTTACAGGACCACCTGTATAACCGTGGCTCTGGAATACCCTGTGACATATTTGAGAAAGATTCATTGAATCAATACATGAATACATGACTTATACCTATGGAAATAAATACAAATCATCCATTTTGCTTGAACTGAATTGAGTGTGCAGTGAACATTTCCAGGATAGAGGAGCAGCACCATGCAAAGGAGCAGTGAAGGACCTGCAGCCGCTAAGGCCGGACAGAGCCCTGACTTCAACCCCATCCAACACATTTGGGATGAACAAGAATGAAGATTGCTAGCCAGGACCACCCATCCAGCATCAATGTCTACTGTCACAAATGCAATCCTGATTGAAGGGGCAAAAATCCCCACAGACACCTCCAAAATCTTGGAGAAAAAGACAAACGCCACATTAATGCCTATGAATTTTGAGTAACATGTTATAAAATTCCGTATCCCTACACTTATGTGCATATGTATAATAACAATATAAGAAAAAAATTGGACTATACTCTTCTTTATACATGTGTTCATGTGTGTGTGGAGTGGGGGGGCGCAGGGGTGCTGTTTTCTATAATATGCTGTATCACATTATTTACATATATCTATAAATCCTCCAATACTTTATTATACAGGATTATACTGGATCTGATTGTCTCCTGCAGCCATTCTAGAATGTTGTGACATCACAGGATCGGCGCTATTGTCAGCCGCTCTACTGGAACTCCTTTGAGAGTTGCAGTTGTGGATGAGAGTGAGTATGCGCGTCTGATGCTCCTGCCCTCAGTATTCCCCATTTCCTAGCTATACAAATTTCTGATTTCTTGTGATAAGCTTCCCCTATTTCCCAATTCTCATGTCCCATACATTTTTAGAAAGAAAACCTTTTATTTGTTAATTAGTTACAGTAATATTTACTGTTGATAAAGTTGGCATTTGAGATTAGGCTATTTATATGGAAACTTCTCTATTTGTCCTATTCAGGATTGTGCGATTGAAGAAGAAGAAGAATGTGGAGCACAAACGAGAGACCGATCTATGTAAGTTCCAAATAAGAAAAGCCGTGCAATTCAGAATAGTGATAGTAATGCTGTCTCTATACGTGTATGTAATAATGAATTTCTGTTGTCTGATGTCCGTTCTTTATACACTTTCTTTTTTTGCATGGTATCCTGATGTATTAATAATATTTTGAGGTAGTTATGATTATGTGATTGCTGTTATGTATTTTTTTTGTGGAGTTGTAGCAACCAAAAACCTGCAACGTTGGCATTTTGATTCTTTTTTATGCTTTACAGTTTCTACAGATTAGGTCAGTTAATTTTATATTTTCATAGGTCAGACTTTTCTGAACAGATTGATACCAAATATGTGTTTTTCTTTTATTTTTCCCTTTCTTTAATATTAACTGGAGGAAAGGGGGTTGATTTGAATTTTTATCTTTTTACATTTTTAAAAACTTTTTTCTTTCATGGGTAGAGATGAGTGGACCCCTGGTTGTTTGGGTCCAGCGGGTTCGGCCGAACTGTTAAAAAACCCGGACCCCATTCACTTGAATGGGGAGCCCGAATATCCAGTGTCTGCCATGCACCACTACTACAAATGACAGCGTGAACCCACCGCTGAGATCGGCGGTACAAAGTTTACCTCCAGTCACTGGTGTCGGCTGATGAGACATCTGCTCCCATCAACCGACGCCAGCTGCTGCTAATAACATTGAGAGCAGGTGATGACTCATGCTCTCTAAATAAATAATTAAAAAAACAATGTGTGGGCTCCCCTGTATTTTTGATAACCTGCCAGGCAAAACTGACAGCTTGGGGCCCCAATGCTCAGCTGTCAGCTTCAGCAAGGCTGGGTATCAAGTATAGAGGGGTTCTCAGGGCTGGAAGGAAGACTGAGATCAGCTGCAGCCCGGACTTCCTCTTCATATTCAATCTGTACGAAGGTGGGGACAATGATGCCAGCGCTGATTGGGCGCCGAGCACCACGTGTCACAACACGGCACCAGAGCTCTGGGGACCGCAAGTGCTGACACTGCTGGAACAGCACCAGCATGGGAGGGGAGTCTAAGCTTTATTATTTTATTGGGACCAAACATTTAGTTCAAGAAGGAATTGTCCAAGTAGTGGACAACTCTTTTAAAGAGTTAAATCTTTGTAGCATAATAACGTTTACTTATATATAGCGCTAGCATATTGTGCAGTGCTTTGCATACATTATCATCGCTGTCCCCAATGGAGCACACAATCTACTTTCCCTATCAGTATGGGGAGAACATACAAACTCCTTGCAGATGTTGTCCTTGGTGGGATTTGAACCCCAGCGCTGCAAGGCTGCAGTGCCATGAAACACACACAACTCTTTGTTACATTACGGCAGATGTAGTAACGCAGCGATGCCAGTTTACCCCCATTTTTAAACCCAATAAATATGTACAGAATGGACGCAGCTCCAGAGCTTCCTAATGCACAACTAATGTATAAATATATTCCACATATCTTATAGCTGTCAGCCGATGCCGGGTCACATAGCAGGCGTGCTGTTTATGGACTGTATGAATGCTGCATGGGGCACGGACTGGCGCTCTGCTCATAGATTTATTAATACTAGCGCAGTCTATCTTGTGTGATAATGTCACATTCATTGTCTAGTGTAATGGGTGTAATGGAAGCCTATGAGTATGTGATGTACAGGACAATGTAAGAAGATGAAAGATTTCATAGACTTTTTACACTTCTCTGTTTTACTTTTACAGCCTGCAGTGATTGACATCCCATGTAAGTATCACATTCTTCTCACATGCATTTATAGCATTTATGCCTGGCCGTGTCCCCCAGCGCCCTGCTCCGGTCTGTGCAGTGTGGGGCTGAGGTTTTCTACAGCAGGCGCGATCTATTGCTGCCTATCGCGCCTGCTGAGCCGAGTCTCAGGCTGAATGGTGGAACAAGAAGCTGATGGTAAAATTATGATGATGGGGAAACAAAGCCAACACTCCCCAGGACTCACGGGTCGTGTGGCCCCCCGCTATTGATGTGACGCCCCTGCAGTCCAGTAGGGACTGTATAGCCGAAAGCTGGATGCCAGATCAGATCCGATATTGTGTAAGGAAGTCTCTGTACAATCACGTTGTAAAGGAAGGGCTCAGTCACGTGTGTGTCTATGTACCAGGGGTGCTGCCAGTATTTTTCACTGGCCCTTCTGTTCTATGGAGCTGGTAACATGTCAGCTGTGGGGCGAATTGTGGATCACACTCACCCACTGACTGACTACTAGGAGAAACTTGGGAAACTTCCATCAGGTTTTGGTTTTCTTTTTGCATACAATAGAAAAGGATGAGATACTGATGGTAAAAAATGGACACATGGAGTAAAACTAGATGAAAATTGGAAGCAGCGCACTGATGAAAATTAGTTTGGGTTTGTGCAGATGAGAAAAACAAAGACGTGTGAATACGACCCAAAAATAAGTCGTCCGCTGCAACTGTTATTAAATACTTCAATAAATCCAATTGTAAACTGTTGTTTCTTTTTCAGCTGAAGGTGTAAATCGCAGGTAAGAGTCTTTCTCATCATTGTACAGTGTGTGGGGCGCATGCGCCACCTCGGCTCCATGCTACAGGGGCATCTCAGGGCTGGAGGGTCCGGGGAACGCAGCCCCAGCAAACAGCAGCTTATTCCCTATACTGTGGATTGGGGATAAATAAGTGGGAACATCTATTTTAACAGCTCCCATCAATTACTAGTGTTACCATACCTTCTAGTTAACCCTTACCTAATCTATGCATTGATGTATTTCCTTGTACTATAGGATGGACTTCACAGGGTTCCCTAAATTTACGACACTGATGATAAAATATATAGAAAGGATCACAATTTGGTAAGTGATAAAAATGTAACGCTCTAATATAAACCAACCTTCTGGATTCCATAATGATGGAGCTGTCTCCTTATCTCTGATGACTGAGTCATTATATTCTGGGAGGGATGTTCCCCTGTAGATCCTGTCTGCACACAATATCTGTCTACACAGAGAGCCGCCATGTTTTGGGCACCGCTCATGGATCGTATCTTACAGCACAAAGATGCCACAACACAGGGATTGTTACTTCACTTGTTCAATGGTAGGAGGAGAAAACACAGGAGCCATTATGGTAGTATGGCTTCTTAGAAAGGAAGGACATATACCTTCTCTAGGGATCTGTATTCAGAGCTCATCTGACAGTTTTCCCAATGAACAGTGTATAGTTAGAAAATCACCACTAAATTAAATTCATTATGTTTGGAATAATCATCTATTGTAAATTTAAAAAGGGAAATAATAAAGACAAGAAAGGCCATGGGATCTTTTTCTGCCAATAATCTTCTAGTTCTCTCGGTATCCCCGTACAGAAACATCCTCTATTGGCAGCTGCTGCCAGACAGAATTTGAGGATTTCAAGAGAATCTATCACCAGGTTTTTGCTGCCGCATCTAAAGGCAACAATTTCAGCAATGTTTCTCATTACTGGGCTGCTTACAATTTTGATAAAATTATTTTATCTGCTGCAGATCTAGCAGTGCTCTGAATGTTGAGCCCTGTATAACTCCGCCCACACCACTGATCGGCTGCTCAATGTACACTGTGCATAGGAAAAAGACTGCCAATCAGGGGTGGGTGCAGAGCTCATAAATAAGGAGAACTACATGGCAGCAGGTTTACTAGTCCTCTAGAGATAATCTTCTGCTGATAAAAGCGTGATTTTATCAAAGCTACAGCAAACAGCTCCATAATTATGGATGCGCATTCACCAGAGACGTGTCGATGTCACATATCATGTAACTTGCGTCGCTGATTCTATTTTATCCTCTATTGAGCACTTTTGGTGAATAAAGGAAGAAGGTTGTTCACAAGTTCATTGAGATGGATTTTCTCCTGTTTAGGTTGCAGCAAACAACCCAACAAGTGACACATCCCTGGAAGCAAGGTTTCCAGCTCTAAGTTATGCTACTCTCAGATTAGGAGGCAAAATCCTGGTGACAAATTCTCTTTAAAGGGAATCTGAAACCAAGTTTTTGCTACATAATCTGAAAATGGTATGATGTAGGGACAGAGAAAATGATTCCAGCAATGTGCCACTTACTAGGCTTCTTGGTGCAGTTTTATTAAAATCCCTGTTTTCTCTTGTACAGATCTATCAGTGCTCTGAATGTTGAGCCCTGTATAACCCCTCCCACACTACTGATTGACAGCTTTCTAGGTAAATTATACTTTGCCAGAAAGCTGCTAATCATCGGTGGGGACGGAGTTATACAGAGCAGGAGGACTACATGGCATGAGGCAACTAGTCCTCTAATGATAATATCCTGCTAATAAAACAATAATTTTATTGAAACTACAGCAAGCAGCCCAGTAAGTGACAACTTGCTGGAATCATGCTCTTTGCCCCTACACAATGCTGTTCTCAGATTAAACAGCAGAAACCTGCTGACAGATTTTTTTGTATCTCTGGAATGTAGTCAATGTAAAATGTTGGCAAAGAAAGTACCTAGAATGGAGGGAGGAGGGGAGGAATGAAGCCACATTTGTCATGATCACTAATGGTATTGAACATCCTAACAATTAATGGTATTTGTACCTTTCTATATGAGATATATATGTTCCATGTACCATAGGGAGCAGACCATACAGTGGCCGGAAGAAGAAGTTAGCACCGAGATCATGGAGATGGAGATTATACATCTGACTCTGTAAGTGCTGAGATTTATTGAGCTAATAACAGCAAACCTCACAGATTGCACAGTGATATATAGAATTACTGCCTCCCACTGTGGACTATGACTTAGTGGGGGTTTAGGTTACACTTTACACTAAGTTACAGGGAAACATCAGAACTTGACTGGGTAGAACAATAGTGACCAGCAAGATTCAATTAAAACCCCCTACTTTACAGGGGGCTAACCACCGCTCCATGTAGGTGACTGAGGCAGTGCTGCCCCCAATACAGACATGGCTGAGAGCACTGTGGTACCTGGAATAATAGAGAGGATGCGGCACTGACCAGCACTGTGGGCTCTCCACTCTCAGGATCTGTGGGAGGACGAATGGTAGTCGGACCCCCACCGGGTCAGAGAGTGGAGCTGCGCTTGCGCAGTATGTTTCTTACATGCGCTTGCACATTGTTCATCGGCAATCTACACATGCACCGTGACGATAGATGTATATACACACACATATATATAGATATACATAATATGAGTGTGTATATATATATATATATATATACAGTATATATATATACATATATATATAGAGAGAGATAAATATATATATATACCTTATTATGTATGTATATATTGACAGCTCAATTATTACATATAAATAAATGAGTATACAGTTGAAACCAGAAGTTTACATACACTATATACAAAGGCACATATACATGTTTTTCTCAATATCTAACATGAAATCAGAATAGACTTTTCCTATTTTAGGTCAATTAGAATTACCATAATTATTAATATTTGCCAAATGTCAGAATAATGAGAGAGAGAGAGAATGCTTTAAAGGGAACCTGTCAGCAGAATTGTGCTGAGTAACCTACACACACTGTCAGGTTGGTGCTGTTAAACTTAATAAATTTATACCTTGGTTGATGAAATCCATCTTGTACTTTTTTAATCCTTATTTTTAGTTTTGTGTTTATGATATGCTTCTGCTCTAAGACGGGGTTGGTGTTTATGGTGCTCTGATAGCAGTCTGCATTATGAATACCTAACAGGTCACTGATCCCTCACTGACCTGCCCCCTAGTTTGCATAATGAATATACTAATGTGTGTATTTGAAAAAAAAATGTTACTTCATCAAAAAGGCGGTGCCTCCAGCATCTGCACATTATCACTTGTCAGTTAGTGCCTATTATATTGTGGTGTTGAAAAGAAAAAAAAACACCATCAAAATGGCACCGTCGGCTGCGCCTGTGCATTTGCACCTATCGTGTACCAATAGATACTACTGTAAAAGAGTCGCCTCCTGCGCCATTTTGTTGTAGTGTAAAATTTTTTGGCTGTAGCAACAAGGGGTGGGCGGAGGCGTTTGCACAGTACTATCTATTGGTATGCGATAGATGCCAATGTGCAGGCGCAGCCAGCGGCGCCATTTTGATGGTAAATTTTTTTTTTTCAACACAGCAAAATAATAGGCACTAACTGACAAGTGCACAGGCCCCGTAGACGCCACCATTTTGATGAAGTGACATGTCTTTTTAAATATACACATTAATATATTCACTAAGCAAACTAGACGGCAAAAAGAAGCACAAGACGGATTTCATCAACCAAGGCATCATTTTATTAAGTATAAGGCCGGGGTCACACTGGCGAGGAATACGGACGAGTGAGAGGCGTTAAAAGCACGCATTACACATGGACAAATTATTCTCTATGGGTTTGCTCCCAACAGCCGTATATTTCTTGGGCGTATTCTACTGTCCGTGCCAATAGCAGCATGCTGCGATTGTCAGCGTACTACGCCCGTAATACGCCAATGCAAGTCTATGAGTGCACAAAAAAAAGGATTACACATGGACCACACATGTGACTTGCGAGAAATACGCACCCGGTGTCTTTTATAAAAGCTGGCAATTCAGTGCGCTATACAGTAAACTCACACTGACAGGTTTAATAAAGAAATGAAAGAATAGATACAGTATATACACATAGAATACATATATATACATACAAACATACATGTCATTGTGACAAACATATATATATATATATATATATTTATATTTCACAGAGTTCTTCATAGCAGAATAGCCGCTAATTAAATTGGCGGCTTCTATCAAATCATTCACCAACCCGACATGAAATTACACATGGTTTACATTCAGTAAAGCATTTCATTTCATGTATTTTTATATGTCCCTGACTAATAATTAGATGAGGGTTTGTGTGCAAAATTTGGGAGTTCTAGTTGTTATTTTAAGAAGTTAATTCGTTGTTAAAAAATGCGTGGGCTTCCCATTGCCCTATAGTGGTGGCGAGTGGTTTAATCTAACAAAGGGTTAATGTCACCATTCGATTGTAAGGTGACATTAACCCTTTGTTAGATTAACCCATTCGCCACCGCTACAGGGCAAAGGGAAGCCCACACATTTTTTAACAACGAATTAACCCCTTTAAATAACAACTACAACTCACAAATTTTGCACACAAACCCTCATCTAATTATTAGTCTGGGACATATTCAAAAACATGAAATGAAATGCTTTACTGAATGTAAACCAGGTGTCATTTCATGTCGGGTTGGGGAATGATTTGAAAGAAGCCGGCAATTTAATTAGCGGCTATTCTGCTATGAAGAACTCTGTGAAATATAAATATATATATATATATATATATATATGTTTGTCTCAATGACTTGTGTATATATATATATATATATATATATATATATATATGTATTCTATGTGTCTATATCTATTATTTTGTTTCTGTTAGAAACTCTGTCATAGGGCTCCATTATATGTCCATTTTGCAAGGCGGCGAGAAAATCTCGCCATACGGATTGCATACGGATGCCATACGGATTACATACGGATGCAGACATGCACAAAATATGCAACCACACCTTGCTTACAGATGACATACGGAGCACTATTTAGGGGTCATTCATCCGTATTACGCATGTAAACTACGGACCGTATTTTGCATCGGTTAGTGTGACCCCGGCCTAATGGTGCAGACTTGACACTGTCTGTAGGTTACTGAGCACAATCCTGCTGACAGGTTACCTTTAAGGCATTTTTATTGCTTACTGCAAAGTCAAAAGTTTATATACATTTAATTAGTATTTGGTACCATTGCCCTTAAACTAAATGACTTAGATCAAATATTTGGGATATCGTTCCACAAGCTTTTCCCAATAGTTGGTTGGAATTTGGGCCCATTCCTCCTGACAAAACTAGTTTAACTGATCCAGGTTTGTAAGTGGCCTTGCTCACACAGTGCTATGAATATGTGCACTAATCCCTGCATAATGTACAGTATATATGTTCCGTACTATTTCGTGCCTATTGCATACATTCTCTGTACTATTCCCTGCTTAGTGCATATATTCTCCACACTATTGTCTGCCTGTTGCATATATTCTCCACACTATTCCCTGCTTATTGAATATATTCTTTGCACTATTCCCTGCTTAGTGCATATATTCTCCTCACTATTCCCTGCCTAGAGCATATTTTATCTGCACTAATCCCTGCCTAGTGCATATATTCTCTGCACTATTCCCTGCCTAGTGCATATATTCTCTGCACTCTTTCCTGCCTAGTGCATATATTCTCCACACTATTACCTGCCAAGTGCATATATTCTCTGCACTAATCCCTGCCTAGAGCATATATTCTCAACACTCTTTGCTACCTAGTGCACATATTCTCCACACTATTCCCTGCCTAGAGCATATATTCTCTGCACTCTTTCCTGCCTAGTGCATATATTCTCCACACTATTACCTGCCTAGTGCATATATTCTCTGCACTATTCCCTGCTTAGTGTATATATTCTCCTCACTATTCCCTGCCTAGAGCATATATTCTCTGCACTAATCCCTGCCTAGTGCATATATTCTCTGCACTCTTTCCTGCCTAGTGCACATTTTCTCCACACTATTACCTGCCTAGTGCATATATTCTCTGCACTAATCCCTGCCTAGTGCATATATTCTCTGCACTCTTTCCTGCCTAGTGCATATATTCTCCACACTATTACCTGCCAAGTGCATATATTCTCTGCACTAATCCCTGCCTAGAGCATATATTGTCAACACTCTTTGCTACCTAGTGCACATATTCTCCACACTATTCCCTGCCTAGAGCATATATTCTCTGCACTCTTTCCTGCTTAGTGCATATATTCTCCACACTATTACCTGCCTAGTGCATATATTCTCTGCACTATTCCCTGCTTAGTGTATATATTCTCCTCACTATTCCCTGCCTAGAGCATATATTCTCTGCACTAATCCCTGCCTAGTGCATATATTCTCTGCACTCTTTCCTGCCTAGTGCACATTTTCTCCACACTATTACCTGCCTAGTGCATATATTCTCCACACTATTCCCTGCCTAGTGCATATATTCTCTGCACTCTTTCCTGCCTAGTGCATATATTCTCCACACTATTACCTGCCAAGTGCATATATTCTCTGCACTAATCCCTGCCTAGAGCATATATTGTTAACACTCTTTGCTACCTAGTGCACATATTCTCCACACTATTCCCTGCCTAGAGCATATATTCTCTGCACTCTTTCCTGCCTAGTGCATATATTCTCCACACTATTACCTGCCTAGTGCATATATTCTCTGCACTATTCCCTGCTTAGTGTATATATTCTCCTCACTATTCCCTGCCTAGAGCATATATTCTCTGCACTAATCCCTGCCTAGTGCATATATTCTCTGCACTCTTTCCTGCCTAGTGCACATTTTCTCCACACTATTACCTGCCTAGTGCATATATTCTCCACACTATTCCCTGCCTAGTGCATATATTCTCTGCACTCTTTCCTGCCTAGTGCACATTTTCTCCACACTATTACCTGCCTAGTGCATATATTCTCTGCACTAATCCCTGCCTGGTGCACATATTCTCCACACGATTTCATGCCTAGTGCATATATTCTCCACACTATTCCCTGCCTAGTGCATATATTCTCTGCACTAATCCCTGCCTAGTGCACATATTCTCCACACTATTCCCTGCCTAGTGCAGATATTCTCCACACTATTGTCTGCCTAGTGCATATATTCTCATCACTTTTCCCTGCCAAGTGCATATGTTATCTGCGCTCATCCCTGCCAGTCAGGGTACAGCTTGTATAAGAGTTTCAATTTGGTGTGGCCTGTAAATAACTCCACACACAGCCATTAATGTGTAAACCGCTGGTAACAATAGTGAGCACACCTCTAAGTGAAAATGGCCAAATTGTGCCCTAAGTGTCAATATTTTGTGTGGCCACCATTATTTTAAAGCATTGCCTTTACTCTCTTGGGCATGGAGTTCACTAGAACTTCACAGATTGTCACTGGAATCCTTTTCCACTCCTCCATGACAACATAACGGAGCTGGTGGATGTTGGAGACCTTGCACTCCTCCACCTTTGTTTGAAGATGCCATGCAGAAGTTCAGTAGGGTTTTGGTCTGGTGACATGCTTGGTCAGTCCAGCTCCTTTACCCTCAGTTTCTTTAGCAAGGCAGTGGTCATGTTAGAGGTGTGTTTGGGGTAATTATCATGTTGAAATACTGCCCTGCGACCCAGTTTCTGAAGAGAGGGGATCATGTACTGTGAAATACTGAAGCTGACCATGTTGGCATCCATGGTTCCCTCTGTGAACTATAGCTGCCCACAGATGGCAGCACTCATGCAGCCCCAAACCATGACACTCCCACCATCATGCTTGACTGTAGGTCTTTGTACTCCTCACCTGGTTGCTGCCACACACTTGACACCATCTGAACCAAATATGTTTATGTTGGTCTCAGCCCGCAGGACTTAATTCCAGTAATCCATCTCTTAGTCTGCTTGTCTTTAGCAGTGTTTGCAGGCTTTCTTGTGCATTATCTTTAGAAGAGGCTTCCTTATGGGATGACAGCCATGCAGACGAATTTGATGCAGTGTGCGTCATATGGTTTGAGCACTGACAGGCTGACCCACCACTCCTGTAACCTCTGCAGTAACGCTGGCAGCACTAATACGTCTATGTTGAAAGGACAGCTAATGGATATGATGGTGAGCACATGTACTCAACTCGTTTGTTCAACTATGGCGAGGACAGTTCTGAGTGGAACCTGTCTTGTTTAACTGCTGTATGGTTTTGCCCACGATGCTGCAGCTCAGTTTCAGGTTGTTGGCAATCTTCTTACAGCCTAGGCCATCTTTTAGTAGAGCAATAATTGATTTTTACAGATCCTCATAGAGTTTCATTGCCCTGAGGAGCCAGGTTGAACTTCCATTTACCAGTATGAGAATGTGTGAGAGTGATAACACCAAATCTAACCCACCTGTCACCCATTCACACCTGAGATCTTGTAACACTAATGAGTTACGTGAAACTGGGGAGGGAAAATACTAAACTAGGAACAACTTAGCCATTTCACTTAGGGGCGTACTCAATTTTGTTGAAAGCGATTTAGATACTAATGGCTGCGTGTTGAGTTATGTAGAGGAAATGCCACATTTATACAAGCTGTACTACTTTATTTTGAAGATTTGACACCTTGATACATTGTTGTCCCATGAAAACAAAGTATTTACAAAAATGTAAGGAGTGCACTCACTTTTGTGATATACTGTAGGTCCTGAGGATAGCATATCAATATCTTGTAGCTTGAATGCGCTTTAAAATTGTTTGTTATATCCAAACTCTATAAAGGAAAACCGAGATATACTGCCAGCCGCAGCCCGAGATATACTGCCAGCCGCAGCCCGAGATATACTGCCAGCCGCAGCCCGAGATATACTGCCAGCCGCAGCCCGAGATATACTGCCAGCCGCAGCCCGAGATATACTGCCAGCCGCAGCCCGAGATATACTGCCAGCCGCAGCCCGAGATATACTGCCAGCCGCAGCCCGAGATATACTGCCAGCCGCAGCCCGAGATATACTGCCAGCCGCAGCCCGAGATATACTGCCAGCCGCAGCCCGAGATATACTGCCAGCCGCAGCCCGAGATATACTGCCAGCCGCAGCCCGAGATATACTGCCAGCCGCAGCCCGAGATATACTGCCAGCCGCAGCCCGAGATATACTGCCAGCCGCAGCCCGAGATATACTGCCAGCCGCAGCCCGAGATATACTGCCAGCCGCAGCCCGAGATATACTGCCAGCCGCAGCCCGAGATATACTGCCAGCCGCAGCCCGAGATATACTGCCAGCCGCAGCCCGAGATATACTGCCAGCCGCAGCCCGAGATATACTGCCAGCCGCAGCCCGAGATATACTGCCAGCCGCAGCCCGAGATATACTGCCAGCCGCAGCCCGAGATATACTGCCAGCCGCAGCCCGAGATATACTGCCAGCCGCAGCCCGAGATATACTGCCAGCCGCAGCCCGAGATATACTGCCAGCCGCAGCCCGAGATATACTGCCAGCCGCAGCCCGAGATATACTGCCAGCCGCAGCCCGAGATATACTGCCAGCCGCAGCCCGAGATATACTGCCAGCCGCAGCCCGAGATATACTGCCAGCCGCAGCCCGAGATATACTGCCAGCCGCAGCCCGAGATATACTGCCAGCCGCAGCCCGAGATATACTGCCAGCCGCAGCCCGAGATATACTGCCAGCCGCAGCCCGAGATATACTGCCAGCCGCAGCCCGAGATATACTGCCAGCCGCAGCCCGAGATATACTGCCAGCCGCAGCCCGAGATATACTGCCAGCCGCAGCCCGAGATATACTGCCAGCCGCAGCCCGAGATATACTGCCAGCCGCAGCCCGAGATATACTGCCAGCCGCAGCCCGAGATATACTGCCAGCCGCAGCCCGAGATATACTGCCAGCCGCAGCCCGAGATATACTGCCAGCCGCAGCCCGAGATATACTGCCAGCCGCAGCCCGAGATATACTGCCAGCCGCAGCCCGAGATATACTGCCAGCCGCAGCCCGAGATATACTGCCAGCCGCAGCCCGAGATATACTGCCAGCCGCAGCCCGAGATATACTGCCAGCCGCAGCCCGAGATATACTGCCAGCCGCAGCCCGAGATATACTGCCAGCCGCAGCCCGAGATATACTGCCAGCCGCAGCCCGAGATATACTGCCAGCCGCAGCCCGAGATATACTGCCAGCCGCAGCCCGAGATATACTGCCAGCCGCAGCCCGAGATATACTGCCAGCCGCAGCCCGAGATATACTGCCAGCCGCAGCCCGAGATATACTGCCAGCCGCAGCCCGAGATATACTGCCAGCCGCAGCCCGAGATATACTGCCAGCCGCAGCCCGAGATATACTGCCAGCCGCAGCCCGAGATATACTGCCAGCCGCAGCCCGAGATATACTGCCAGCCGCAGCCCGAGATATACTGCCAGCCGCAGCCCGAGATATACTGCCAGCCGCAGCCCGAGATATACTGCCAGCCGCAGCCCGAGATATACTGCCAGCCGCAGCCCGAGATATACTGCCAGCCGCAGCCCGAGATATACTGCCAGCCGCAGCCCGAGATATACTGCCAGCCGCAGCCCGAGATATACTGCCAGCCGCAGCCCGAGATATACTGCCAGCCGCAGCCCGAGATATACTGCCAGCCGCAGCCCGAGATATACTGCCAGCCGCAGCCCGAGATATACTGCCAGCCGCAGCCCGAGATATACTGCCAGCCGCAGCCCGAGATATACTGCCAGCCGCAGCCCGAGATATACTGCCAGCCGCAGCCCGAGATATACTGCCAGCCGCAGCCCGAGATATACTGCCAGCCGCAGCCCGAGATATACTGCCAGCCGCAGCCCGAGATATACTGCCAGCCGCAGCCCGAGATATACTGCCAGCCGCAGCCCGAGATATACTGCCAGCCGCAGCCCGAGATATACTGCCAGCCGCAGCCCGAGATATACTGCCAGCCGCAGCCCGAGATATACTGCCAGCCGCAGCCCGAGATATACTGCCAGCCGCAGCCCGAGATATACTGCCAGCCGCAGCCCGAGATATACTGCCAGCCGCAGCCCGAGATATACTGCCAGCCGCAGCCCGAGATATACTGCCAGCCGCAGCCCGAGATATACTGCCAGCCGCAGCCCGAGATATACTGCCAGCCGCAGCCCGAGATATACTGCCAGCCGCAGCCCGAGATATACTGCCAGCCGCAGCCCGAGATATACTGCCAGCCGCAGCCCGAGATATACTGCCAGCCGCAGCCCGAGATATACTGCCAGCCGCAGCCCGAGATATACTGCCAGCCGCAGCCCGAGATATACTGCCAGCCGCAGCCCGAGATATACTGCCAGCCGCAGCCCGAGATATACTGCCAGCCGCAGCCCGAGATATACTGCCAGCCGCAGCCCGAGATATACTGCCAGCCGCAGCCCGAGATATACTGCCAGCCGCAGCCCGAGATATACTGCCAGCCGCAGCCCGAGATATACTGCCAGCCGCAGCCCGAGATATACTGCCAGCCGCAGCCCGAGATATACTGCCAGCCGCAGCCCGAGATATACTGCCAGCCGCAGCCCGAGATATACTGCCAGCCGCAGCCCGAGATATACTGCCAGCCGCAGCCCGAGATATACTGCCAGCCGCAGCCCGAGATATACTGCCAGCCGCAGCCCGAGATATACTGCCAGCCGCAGCCCGAGATATACTGCCAGCCGCAGCCCGAGATATACTGCCAGCCGCAGCCCGAGATATACTGCCAGCCGCAGCCCGAGATATACTGCCAGCCGCAGCCCGAGATATACTGCCAGCCGCAGCCCGAGATATACTGCCAGCCGCAGCCCGAGATATACTGCCAGCCGCAGCCCGAGATATACTGCCAGCCGCAGCCCGAGATATACTGCCAGCCGCAGCCCGAGATATACTGCCAGCCGCAGCCCGAGATATACTGCCAGCCGCAGCCCGAGATATACTGCCAGCCGCAGCCCGAGATATACTGCCAGCCGCAGCCCGAGATATACTGCCAGCCGCAGCCCGAGATATACTGCCAGCCGCAGCCCGAGATATACTGCCAGCCGCAGCCCGAGATATACTGCCAGCCGCAGCCCGAGATATACTGCCAGCCGCAGCCCGAGATATACTGCCAGCCGCAGCCCGAGATATACTGCCAGCCGCAGCCCGAGATATACTGCCAGCCGCAGCCCGAGATATACTGCCAGCCGCAGCCCGAGATATACTGCCAGCCGCAGCCCGAGATATACTGCCAGCCGCAGCCCGAGATATACTGCCAGCCGCAGCCCGAGATATACTGCCAGCCGCAGCCCGAGATATACTGCCAGCCGCAGCCCGAGATATACTGCCAGCCGCAGCCCGAGATATACTGCCAGCCGCAGCCCGAGATATACTGCCAGCCGCAGCCCGAGATATACTGCCAGCCGCAGCCCGAGATATACTGCCAGCCGCAGCCCGAGATATACTGCCAGCCGCAGCCCGAGATATACTGCCAGCCGCAGCCCGAGATATACTGCCAGCCGCAGCCCGAGATATACTGCCAGCCGCAGCCCGAGATATACTGCCAGCCGCAGCCCGAGATATACTGCCAGCCGCAGCCCGAGATATACTGCCAGCCGCAGCCCGAGATATACTGCCAGCCGCAGCCCGAGATATACTGCCAGCCGCAGCCCGAGATATACTGCCAGCCGCAGCCCGAGATATACTGCCAGCCGCAGCCCGAGATATACTGCCAGCCGCAGCCCGAGATATACTGCCAGCCGCAGCCCGAGATATACTGCCAGCCGCAGCCCGAGATATACTGCCAGCCGCAGCCCGAGATATACTGCCAGCCGCAGCCCGAGATATACTGCCAGCCGCAGCCCGAGATATACTGCCAGCCGCAGCCCGAGATATACTGCCAGCCGCAGCCCGAGATATACTGCCAGCCGCAGCCCGAGATATACTGCCAGCCGCAGCCCGAGATATACTGCCAGCCGCAGCCCGAGATATACTGCCAGCCGCAGCCCGAGATATACTGCCAGCCGCAGCCCGAGATATACTGCCAGCCGCAGCCCGAGATATACTGCCAGCCGCAGCCCGAGATATACTGCCAGCCGCAGCCCGAGATATACTGCCAGCCGCAGCCCGAGATATACTGCCAGCCGCAGCCCGAGATATACTGCCAGCCGCAGCCCGAGATATACTGCCAGCCGCAGCCCGAGATATACTGCCAGCCGCAGCCCGAGATATACTGCCAGCCGCAGCCCGAGATATACTGCCAGCCGCAGCCCGAGATATACTGCCAGCCGCAGCCCGAGATATACTGCCAGCCGCAGCCCGAGATATACTGCCAGCCGCAGCCCGAGATATACTGCCAGCCGCAGCCCGAGATATACTGCCAGCCGCAGCCCGAGATATACTGCCAGCCGCAGCCCGAGATATACTGCCAGCCGCAGCCCGAGATATACTGCCAGCCGCAGCCCGAGATATACTGCCAGCCGCAGCCCGAGATATACTGCCAGCCGCAGCCCGAGATATACTGCCAGCCGCAGCCCGAGATATACTGCCAGCCGCAGCCCGAGATATACTGCCAGCCGCAGCCCGAGATATACTGCCAGCCGCAGCCCGAGATATACTGCCAGCCGCAGCCCGAGATATACTGCCAGCCGCAGCCCGAGATATACTGCCAGCCGCAGCCCGAGATATACTGCCAGCCGCAGCCCGAGATATACTGCCAGCCGCAGCCCGAGATATACTGCCAGCCGCAGCCCGAGATATACTGCCAGCCGCAGCCCGAGATATACTGCCAGCCGCAGCCCGAGATATACTGCCAGCCGCAGCCCGAGATATACTGCCAGCCGCAGCCCGAGATATACTGCCAGCCGCAGCCCGAGATATACTGCCAGCCGCAGCCCGAGATATACTGCCAGCCGCAGCCCGAGATATACTGCCAGCCGCAGCCCGAGATATACTGCCAGCCGCAGCCCGAGATATACTGCCAGCCGCAGCCCGAGATATACTGCCAGCCGCAGCCCGAGATATACTGCCAGCCGCAGCCCGAGATATACTGCCAGCCGCAGCCCGAGATATACTGCCAGCCGCAGCCCGAGATATACTGCCAGCCGCAGCCCGAGATATACTGCCAGCCGCAGCCCGAGATATACTGCCAGCCGCAGCCCGAGATATACTGCCAGCCGCAGCCCGAGATATACTGCCAGCCGCAGCCCGAGATATACTGCCAGCCGCAGCCCGAGATATACTGCCAGCCGCAGCCCGAGATATACTGCCAGCCGCAGCCCGAGATATACTGCCAGCCGCAGCCCGAGATATACTGCCAGCCGCAGCCCGAGATATACTGCCAGCCGCAGCCCGAGATATACTGCCAGCCGCAGCCCGAGATATACTGCCAGCCGCAGCCCGAGATATACTGCCAGCCGCAGCCCGAGATATACTGCCAGCCGCAGCCCGAGATATACTGCCAGCCGCAGCCCGAGATATACTGCCAGCCGCAGCCCGAGATATACTGCCAGCCGCAGCCCGAGATATACTGCCAGCCGCAGCCCGAGATATACTGCCAGCCGCAGCCCGAGATATACTGCCAGCCGCAGCCCGAGATATACTGCCAGCCGCAGCCCGAGATATACTGCCAGCCGCAGCCCGAGATATACTGCCAGCCGCAGCCCGAGATATACTGCCAGCCGCAGCCCGAGATATACTGCCAGCCGCAGCCCGAGATATACTGCCAGCCGCAGCCCGAGATATACTGCCAGCCGCAGCCCGAGATATACTGCCAGCCGCAGCCCGAGATATACTGCCAGCCGCAGCCCGAGATATACTGCCAGCCGCAGCCCGAGATATACTGCCAGCCGCAGCCCGAGATATACTGCCAGCCGCAGCCCGAGATATACTGCCAGCCGCAGCCCGAGATATACTGCCAGCCGCAGCCCGAGATATACTGCCAGCCGCAGCCCGAGATATACTGCCAGCCGCAGCCCGAGATATACTGCCAGCCGCAGCCCGAGATATACTGCCAGCCGCAGCCCGAGATATACTGCCAGCATTAAAAAATAACATTCTAATGTATTAATAAAGCTAGTTTCACCTCTATTGAATTTATGACACCCTGAATTTCACTTTATTGCCTGCACGGAGTTTGATTACATGCTGCTCCCCACACTAGGCAAATTGCTCTGCTTTTTTTCCCCTAAACTCTCCTCCAGCGCTGCCCTCTTCCCACGCACTACACAATCATTGGCTTTTAAGATTAGTGCTGGGGCAGATACTATCATTCATTCCAGCACTGAAACTGACTGAGTAGTGATCCTGTGCTTCCATCTGTGGCAGTTCAGCACCGATCACTACACCTCACACCACAATGGTGATAGCACTGTCACATGTCCTCTATTACTCATGGGTGTAATGATTGCAATTACAGAGGGTGCAACCGGGTCCATACTGAAGGGGGACCCCCACGTCAGGTGTATGTGCATCCAAGTGTGTTGCACCGTGGAGATAGCAGCTGACAGTGACGTGCACGGCAGGAACGTTATCCCATAAACACATGCTGAAGCAAAATGATGTTTAGTTACAGCATAGATCAAGCTGCCAAACTTCTCTTCATGCCTCTGATACAGGTGAGGAGGGTCACATTGCGACCCCTGCAGTGGTGGGACAAGTTCTGATTTTTTTTTCAATCTGCTTGTCGTGGTACCCAGGGGATGTGTTGTGACCCTAATCACTTTATTTCTGCTGCTATGTCATGTAGCAGCAGCTTACAATGATTTTATGCTGCACAACCTGTGCCATGGCCAAAATCATTGTGTAACCCAGAATCAGTATATAATGCAGTGTACTGTAAAGCCGAATAAAAAGATTTACAGGACTCCATGGGAATCCAGTTAGGGTCATGGAAAGTTACACATTTGGTCAAGAAATAGTACACTCTTGTATTACATGCCACATTCAGCCAGGATGCTTGTGTCAGAATAATCAAGTCTGTGTATTATACACTGATATATATATATATATGGACACATGTATGCAGCTGTTTTTCATATAGAAATGTAACCATATGAATATAGATTGATGTAGATACATGGCAAAAAAAAAAAAAATATAGCAGCACTCCAGGCATGAGATCGTGAAATAAACTGTGGTCTTTATTCACCCAGATATGCGCGACATTTCAACTTTTCAAACTGTGAACCTTTCTCAAGCCATCAACATTCACAGAGTATAAGCACAGTACATATAGGTTACACTGTATAATCAGTGATCAATCAATATACATCAGGAAAGAATAGTTGATATGTACAGGGCCGGCTCCAGGTTTTCATGGGCCCTGGGGAAATGGTCTCAGTGGGTCCCTTTAAGACATACCACGATACACAGATACGGCAGAGAAATATAGGTATAGAACAATGCCAAAGATTTCACTTACTTCTTACATTACATGAGTAATAACTATTTAGCTCAGAAACCGGACAGTTTAGTCCTCTATACAGTATTATTATTTATTTATATAGCACCATTGATTCCATGGTGCTGTACATGAGAAGGGGTTACATACAAATTACAGATATCACTTACAGTAAACTAACAATGACAGACTGATACAGAGGGGAGAGGACCCTGCCCTTTCGGGCTTACATGCTACAGGATGGTGGGGAAGGAGACAGTAGGTTGGTGGGTTACAGCAGTTCCGGTGTTGGGCTCCAGTATTATGGGTTCCACATAGCTCTCCATACAGGATCGTGGGCCCCATATAATGCTCCAGTATATGATGGGCCCCATACAATGCTCCAGTATATATGAGTCCAATATATTGCGCCAAGCGTAAAAAAAATGAAATGCTCACCTCTCCTCGCTGGCCGCTGCTCTGCTCCAGACTCCTCAGCATTGCAGTCGTCCGGCTTTTTGCACTGTGACTGTTCAGAGAAGAGGGAGCACACTAGTCACATCATCGCACCATCTGACCTGAAACATCCCAGAGTGAGAAGATGTGGAAGACACTGCAGCGGAAGAACAGGGAGAGGTAAGTATTACTAGTACTTGGGCCCTAAGCAAGCGGGGGGGCCAACTTGTGGGTGCTGGCACCGGTCCCCATAGCGTGCTGGTGTCCCCAATGGTGAGTGGGCCCCCCAGCCTGCTCAGGGCCCTGACACTTACCCAAGAGCTGACGCTGGCCCTGCATATGTATACAGTGCAATAATATCAATCTCCTCATGAGTCATTAAGCATATAACAATAACTGATTTTCATCCTGTGCCAGTTCACAGGTATTGTGCATATAATATTAAAACCTTAATTGCTTGATAGAGATAATGTGATAACACAAGTGTTATAATTAATGATTGCTCATATAACTGCTGACGGTAGTAATATACATAGAATGTGCTCTAGGCTCAAGTGTGATGTCAGTGATCCCAGCTACTCACTACACCAGGGGCCTAGAGGTGGAGGGGGCACGCCAACACCAACGACTATATCAGCTGGATGCAAGTCCTTGGAGCCACATTCTGCTGAAATGTTTTGTGGTGCAGGGGACCCGCTGGCTCCCTGAGCTGCAATACATGCCAGTGGCCTATCAGAGACTGGTAGCTGACGTCGGCGTGCCCGTGACTGGTGACACATGGCATCGACATCATGCACCATGGCGAGGATGCTGAAGTCAACTGCAGCGGCTGTAGAAGCGAACACCAGGCAGCGTAGGGGGAAGACGAGTAGTATTTTTTTATGTATTGGAGAACAGAACACATTATCCCAGGAAGGGGCACACTATCCCAGGAATGGTCCCAGTATGGGGGACATTATCCCAGGAAGGGGCACACTATCCCAGGAATGGTCCCAGTATGGGGGACATTATCCCAGGAAGGGGCACACTATCCCAGGAATGGACCCAGTATGGGGGACATTATCCCAGGAAGGGGCATCCCTGATTACGTACCATCCTCTTTAGTTATGTATGGGACAGTCCCCTAATATGTTGCGTCCTCTGTTTTTATGTACATTATTGTCCCATTATTACAAAGTATTATATCTTCTTATATATAGCACCGTTCTTTACATATTGCTTTCTTGTTATTTTTGTTAATCACAGCGCTCTCTCTTTACTACAGTGTCCTCTCTTGTTAGATATAACATGACTGCTGATGGTGCAACATCTCACCAGTTAATCATACTTTGCTATCAGAAAAGAAGCTTTACCAACTTCCATCAGCAATCACTTCAGTTTTTATATAACAAGAGTGGATACTATAATAAAACAGGATGCTCTAAATAACGAGATTCCGATATGTAAGGGATGGTGCTGTACATAAGAGGGCATCATGTAATAGGGGACAGTAATATTCATATTGAGAGGAGACAAATATCTGTAGCTTGGTTGCCATAAACATAGAGGGGCCCAAACATTTTTTTTGCACAGGGGCCCCAAGCTGTCAGTGTACACCCCGGCACTGACTGATTTGCACATGCTCTCTTCTCTCCATCAAGTTGTGTGGCGCCATATTAGATCAGGGAGCTGCCCTCAATCTGTGCATGTCTACTGCACTCAGTTATATGTACCTGCCATATTGGAGTGGGGAATGCTCACACTCCGGCACAGGCTGTATAAGCTTGTAGATAATTTGAAGATTGCTCTGGTTTCTCAATAGTAAAATATAGGCAAAATAAGCAGAATTACAGATGTATCTAGTATATAAAAAAGATGGTATGGAAGTAATAAATAATAGTATAGGAAGAAGAGCCACCTTGTTTGAACAGGGACCTATGTGAACAAAGGGCAATGGCCACATAGCAGATGGAAACTGCAGATACATTGAATCTATCCAGTCTGTTTCTGGTATAAGAAGAAATGGGTGCCATTCGTGGCAGACTACTAGTTAGTATCCAGATGGTTGTCTGTATCTCTCACCCATTATATGTATTATAATTTAGTGCTGTCTACCAAATTGACAGACACCCATCTATGGGTCTCATCCCTCCAGTGTGACAAAGGATGGGCCATGTATATATGGAGGATACTGGGTCGATACTCTGAAGCGTGCTCTCGTTTGCAGTGTCAGTTTTGTATAGTGCTGCTTTCTTTAGAGGATACTTTAAGCGATATAGATCTATATTTCTATGAGTGCATAAATACTATTATATAAACCCACACAATGAAGGATTTCTTACTATCAGACATTAGGTAGCATTCACACAGGCAGGGCTGTCACCAGGAATTTTGGAGCCCCATATTCTACAGTCCCCTGCCCAGTCTTGGAAAAACTCCACTTCTGCATCACGTCCTCACCAATCACACATTAGTAGTTCCCATCGAACACCAGATCACATACAGCCATCGATTTTTTAAGCCCCACCACAAGGAAGACTCTTTTGATCGGGCCCTACTCTATTAAACATTTCTTAAAATATTCAATGCTCTTTAGGTACATTTTTAAAAATGACTAATACCACATACAAGGAACAAATTCTGTCATACCATGGCTGGACCACATATTACCACAATATAATGACCAAATAATATTACATACAAGGGATAAATACCACCACACCATGACCAGACCACATAGTGACCAGATACTACAATACTGATCATTAATTTAAAAAAAACACAATACTAATATTACCATAAGGGCCATTATACCAAAGAGCTCTGTATATACAGTAGTGTAAGTATACAGGTAATACAGGGATCACCAGTGACATTATACACAGTCCCACTGTCTAGTCTTGGAAAAACTCCACTTCTGCACCATGTCCTCACCATTCACACTTTTAGGGTATGTTTCCATGGTCCGGAAACATTCACTATTTGCTGTGGATTGGACGCTGCGTACAGCTGCAGCATCCAAATGTTACAGCATATTGGAGGGGATTTTATGAAATCCTGTCTCCACTATGCGTGCAGGGCTGCATCCGGCGGCCCTGCGTATATGGACATGCAGTGCGTCTTTCCTGACCGCAGCATGTCTATTTATCTTGTGGAGACGCTCCATCTCCGCAAGATACAGTCATGTGTTAAAGTTTGGGCACCCCTATTAATGTTAACCTTTTTTCTTTCTAACAATTTTGGTTTTTGCAACAGCTATTTCAGTTTCATATATCTAATAACTGATGGACTCAGTTATATTTCTGGATTCAAATGAGGTTTATTGTTCTAACAGAAAATGTGCAATCTGCATTTAAACAATTTGACCGGTGCAAAAGTATGGGCACCCTTATCATTTTCTTGATTTGAACACTCCTAACTACTTTTTACTGACTTACTGAAGCACTAAATTGGTTTTGTAACCTCATTGAGCTTTGAACTTCATAGCCAGGTGTATCAAATCATGAGAAAAGGTATTTAAGGTGGCCACTTGCAAGTAGTTCTCCTATTTGATTCTCCTGTGAAGAGTGGCATCATGGGCTCCTCAAAACAACTCTCAAATGATCTGAAAACAAAGATTATTCAACATAGCTTTTCAGGGGAAGGATACAAAAAGTTGTCTCAGAGATTTAACCTGTCAATTTCCACTGTGAGGAACATAGTAAGGAAATGGAAGAACACAGGTACAGTTCTTGTTAAGCCCAGAAGTGGCAGGCCAAGAAAAATATCAGAAAGGCAGAGAAGAAGAATGGTGAGAACATTCAAGGACAATCCACAGACCACCTCCAAAGACCTGCAGCATCATCTTGCTGCAGATGGTGTCACTGTGCATCGGTCAACAATACAGCCACTTTGCACAAGGAGAAGCTGTATGGGAGAGTGATGCAAAAGAAGCCGTTTCTGCAAGCACGCCACAAGCACAGTCGCCTGAGGTATGCAAAAGCACATTTGGACAAGCCAGTTACATTTTGGAAGAAGGTCCTGTGGACTGATGAAACAAAGATTGAGTTGTTTGGTCATACAAAAAGGCGTTATGCATGGAGGCTAAAAAACACAGCATTCCAAGAAAACACTTGCTACCCACAGTAAAATTTGGTGGAGGTTCCATCATGCTTTGGGGCTGTGTGGCCAATGCTGACACTGGGAATCTTGTTAAAGTTGAGGGTCGCATGGATTCAACTCAGTATCAGCAGATTCTTGACAATAATGTGCAACAAAGTTGAAGTTATGCAGGGGATGGATATTTCAGTAAGACAATGATCCAAAACACCGCTCCAAATCTACTCAGGCATTCATGCAGAGGAACAATTACAATGTTCTGGAATGGCCATCCCAGTCCCCAGACCTGAATATCATTGAACATCTGTGGGATGATTTGAAGCGGGCTGTCCATGCTCGGCGACCATCAAACTTAACTGGAATTGTTTTGTAAACAGGAATGGTCACAAATACCTTCATCCAGGATCCAGGAACTCATTAATAGCTACAGGAAGCGACTAGAGGCTGTTATTTTTGCAAAAGGAGGATCTACGAAATATTAATGTCACTTTTATGTTGAGGTGCCCATACTTTTGCACCGGTCAAATTTTGTTAAAATGCAGATTGCACATTTTCTGTACAATAAACCTCATTTGAATCCAGAAATATAACTGAGTCCATCAGTTATTAGATATATGAAACTGAAATAGCTGTTGCAAAAACCAAAATTGTTATAAAGAAAAAAGGTTAACATTAATAGGGGTGCCCAAACTTTAACATATGACTGTAAATAACCCTGTCTATGGGTACGATGCGGTGATTCTGCATATGTTCAATGAACACATGCGGTATCAAGTCGCATACAAAGGGGGGCGGCACTTTGGGCAGAGCATGTTTCCGCTTTGCCCAAAGTGCTGCCAGCATGCCCCGTGGAGACATACCTTATAACAGTTACCATCTAACACCATATCACATTCACAGCCAGCAGCTTTTGTTTTGGCCAAAAGATTTTTTTAAGCCGCCACCACAAACAGCAAGGTAAACTGTTTTGGCCGGACCCTACTCTAAACTATTAAACATTTCTTAAAATACCTAATAATCTTTTTAGGTACGTTTTATTTATTTTTCTGTAAGTATGTGTCAAACATTTTTTAAAATTACTAATAATACCACATTCAAAGGACAAATACCATCACACTATGACTAAACCACGTAGTGACCGAATAATACCACATAAAAGGAACAAATACTGTATTACAATAGCCGAACCACATACAGTGCCTTGCGAAAGTATTCGGCCCCCTGGAACTTTTCAACCTTTTCCCACATATCATGCTTCAAAACATAAAGATACCAAATGTAAATTTTTGGTGAAGAATCAACAACAAGTGGGACACAATTGTGAAGTTGAACGAAAGTTATTGGTTATTTTAATTTTTTGTTAAGATTCAGAAACTGAAAAGTGGGGCGTGCAATATTATTTGGCCCCTTTAACTTAATACATTGTTGCGCCACCTTTTGCTGCAAGTTGCTTGGGGTATGTCTGTATCAGTTTTGGTACATCGAGAGACTGAAATTCTTGCCCATTCTTCCTTGGCAAACAGCTTGCGCTCAGTGAGCTTTGATGGAGATCGTTTGTGAACAGTAGTTTTCAGCTCTTTCCATAGATTCTCGATTGTTTTCAGGTCTCGATTTTGACATTCTAACACCTGGATACGTTTATTTGTAAACCTTTCCATTGTAGATTTTGCTTCATGTTTGGGATCATTGTCTTGTGGGAAGACAAATCTCCGTCACAGTCTCAGGTCTTTTCAGACTCCCAACAGGTTTTCTTCAAGAATGGTCCTGTATTTGGCTCCATCCATCTTCCCATCAAATTTAACCATCTTCCCTGTCTCTGCTGAAGAAAAGCAGGCCCAAACCATGATGCTACCACCACAAGCCATGATGCTGCCACCACCATGTTTGACGGTTAGGATGGTGTGTTCATGGTGATGAGCTGTGTTGCCTTTATGCCAAAATGTTCAATTTTGGTTTCATCTGACCAGAGCACCTTCTTCCACATGTTTGGTGTGTCTCCCAGGTGGCTTGTTGCAAACTTTAAATGACACTTTTTATGGATATCTTTGAGAAATGGCTCTCTTCTTGCCACTCCATAAAGGCTAGATTTGTGCAGTGTATGACTGATTGTTGTCCTATGGACAGACTGTCCCACCTCCGCTATAGATCTCTGCAGTTCATCCAGAGTGATCATGGGACTCTTGGCTGCATCTCTGATCAGTCTCCTCCTTGTTTGAGATGAAAGTTTAGAGGGATAGCCGGGTCTTGGTAGATTTGCAGTGGTATGATACTCCTTCCATTTCAATATGATCGCTTGCACAGTGCTCCTTGGGATGTTTAACGTTTTGGAAATCATTTTGTATCCAAATCCAGCTTTAAACTTCTCCACAATAGTATCATGGACCTGCCTGTTGTGTTTCTTGGTCTTCATGATGCTCTCTGTGCTTCAAACAGAACCCTGAGATTATCACAGAGCAGGTGCATTTATACGGAGACTTGTTTACACACAGGTGGATTATATTTATCATCATTAATCATTTTAGGAGAACATTGGATCATTCAGGGATCCACAATGAACTTCTGGAGTGAGTTTGCTGCACTGAAAGTAAAGGGGCCTAATAATATTGCACGCCCCACTTTTCAGTTTTTGAATTTCCCCAAAAATTTAAAATAACCAATAAATTTCATCATTGTGTCCCACTTGTTGTTGATTCTTCACCAAAAATGTATATTTGGTATCTTTATGTTTTAAGCATGATATGTGGGAAAAGTTCCAGGGGGCTGAATACTTTCACAAGGCACTGTAATGTCCGAATAATATTACATACAAGGGATAAATATCGCCACACCATGACCAGACCACAGTGACCGAATACTACAAAACTCATCATTAATTAAAAAAAAAAAAAACACAATACTAATATTACCATTATACACAGGAACTCTATACATAGTATGCAGTGTATAGTGTAAGTGTACAGTTAATACAGGGATCACTAGTGACATTATGCACAGGGGCTCTGTATATAGTATACAGTGTACAAGTAATACAGTGATCACCAGTGACATTATACACAGGAGCTCTGTATATAGTGTCGGTGTGCAGGTAATGGTGATCAGCAGTGACATTATAAACAGGAGCTCTGTATGTTGTATGCAATACACTGACTCATCAGTGAAATTTGTTTTTGAAGTCCTTCAACTTCTCTTTTTCTTCTTCATCCAGTGCAGACTGACATCACTTCTTCCAGCCAGGACTCATCTCTGCAGAAAATAAGCAGACAGTGCTCAATAGCTGATCACTTCCATAGCACATTCCCCAACTTCTACTCTACTATCCCAGCCCCCATATGGCAGCTTTCAGTAGAATAAAAGCTTCTTTTTACCTGGCCGCGGTCCAGCAGCATCCTCTTCCTCATTCATTTGATGCGCCAGTGCATGGCAATGACATAACATGCTGACATCAGCTGCCGGCCTCTGATTGACTGGCAGCTTTAAACTATTGCCGTGCAGAAAGCTATAGCTGTGCATAGATTTTAACTTATTGTGTGTCCTCGGACATGCGTTCCTTTACTGACCTGGCCGAATCCTGCCCCTGGAGCCCAGTAAGAAGAAGTACACCGCCCCTCTCTTTGCTTCTGCTCACCATGCTCCATACACTAGTAAGGGCAGTAATGCTCTTATGGTGGCTCTGCACACAGGCACAGGTTTCTTGTGGAATAATGTGACATTTTTTCCACAGGTTGTAAAGGACCAAAAAAACAAAACCATAAGCATAAATCCCTAGCCTTATCCAGGGGCTGACTACACAATATATACCCTGGCTACTCAGGCACGGCTGAGCTAGTCTCAGTTCGGTCAAACAAAACAGCTATTGTCCACAGTAACCAGTGATACTTGCAGTTTGGTGCACACAGCCTGTGCAGTTTCTCTTCAGCTCCACTATCACCCACTCTGGTCAGCTTTTCCCAAACAGATTGACTAATGTGAGCACCTAGCCCGATTATATGCAGAGCAGCCAGGTGCTAATAATCAGAGCCTGCAGAGTTTGGGTTTAACCCTGTCCTATCTGGCTGTGCTACAATACTCACTGTAAGTGAATATGGATCTATATCAGTCGTTATTCATATGGTTACATTATTCTCAGCTGCCTGTAAAACCTCACAATGCACTAAGCTGATACAGAAAAGCATAATATACACCTTAGCTGTAAAGCCGAAAAAACTGGTCAATATAGGATATGGTGATAATAATGTAAACAGTATTGATCAAGCAGTTGGTGTGTGGTAATCAAGAACAAGATGAAAAGCAGGTTCACATCCAGATTAAACAATAGTGTGACTTTATGTATTTCTATGCAGCAGCTGCTCCGCTCCTGTGTGCCGGCGGCAGCGCCTGGTGTTAATGCGAGAGACTCATGCGAGTTTCTCGCATCACATACGGTAGTGTTATCCTGGCCTAATAGTTATAGTTTATACTCAGCACATCCTTATTATAGGGGTTTTCCACCCAGTGAAAATGTTTAGTCACCAGTGCTGATTACTAAAAGAATGCAATCTTCAGATTGGACTTTATTAGGTGGTTCAAGCACTTGTCACACTTCAGTCTTTTGACGTCAGTCGAAATCTGCCCTTTTTTGAAAAAAACGGATCTTTTTTTAGCGGAATCAGTTTTTTTTCTCATAGACTTGCATTAAGGACGGATTGCAATGGATGGCCATCCATTGCATCCGTCATTTGACCGTTCCTTCGAAATTTCAGCATCCGTCGCCTGGATACAACGGACATAGTAACGTTTTTTGTCTGCGTTGAAAAGACGGATGGTGACGGATCCGTCGCAGTCCGTTGTTTGCTATAATGGATGACTATGGGCGGCAGATCCGTCACCGTCCGTCACATGACGGAATCAAGTGATGGATTCCGTTTTTTAAACTGAGCATGCCCACAAGATTTTTCATTCATTTAATTTAACTCAAAAAGCCGTTCTGGCACAGCAAAATTGTCTCTCTCTCTCCTCCTTTAAATTCCAAAATCTGCAACTTCGACGGATCCGTCAAAAAAACAGATCCGGTGCTTCAGCTTTTAGCCAATCTTCACTGGATCCATTTTTTCACACTTTGAAGGATTTTGACTGACGCCAAAAGACTGAAGTGTGAAAGAAGCCTTAAAGGGGTTGTCTAAATCCCCAAGTCTGCATTTACTCTTTGTCACTCTATATGACCGCAGACTTGTGAATCCTCACACTGTACACACTGCACACTTTGTGGATTCTTTGGTTCAGAGCTGGGAATGACGGTCAGTTGGTCTCGTGACTGCGAGTAGTCAATATGCATACACCCGGCCCAGGTACAGACTGGGACTGAAATTCAGCCCTGGCATTTGAAATCATACAGGCCCATGCTGTTCATATCCCCAAGCACCAGATGGAATATATTACTAATATTCCCCTGGATGGAGCAAAGCAAGAATTACAACATGACCAATATTTCTAATGATACCCGTGGCCTGCTGGGATAAGCGACGGAGTCGGCGACTTTGTGCTCCGTCACAACTCTTAACAGTATGGGTGTCTTGAGAACACCAATTCTGTTTACAACGTAGCAGGCAATGTTGGCCCATGACCAGACAGGCCATTCTGCTATTTGCTAGAATTGCCAGATGGCCAGTCCAGCTCTGACCCGGCCATATTCACACTTGCAATATACTTACTAGTGACATATAGCGTGAATGCAGACTCGTGGATTTAGACTAGATAACCCCTTTGAGAAAAATGGATGAGAATCTGGTTGGTAAAAGCATACTTACAGTCATGTGTCAACTGCTTGAGCTCCCAGTAAAGCTGAATCCAAACATTACTCTACTCAAGTCTCAGAATGATTATTTAACCTGCAGAGGGGTGATCAGTATTACCTGACTAGACAACACGTCTAACTTGGGCTCTGTTACATGGACTAGATGGATGACTGTGATTATTCGTCCTTTAGGATGATCCCCAAGATCAGACAATAGAGCAGGTGGAGGCGTTGGTCTGCTCCTATCATCAAAATGTACCTTTCAGGTTATCCCTCAAGTACCCTCACTTGTCTTTCCTTCTTTTGAGGTCCATGCCGTCAGACTCTTCACCCCCTTCTCCATGCGAGTGGCGGTGGTATATCGTCCTCCCGGCCCCTCCCTTCAGTTCCTGGATCATTTTGCCACTTGGCTTCCACATTTTCTCTCCTGTGACATCCCTACCCTCATAATGGGAGATTTCAATATCCCCATTGCTCTTCCACTCTCCCCATCTGCTACTCACCTTTTATCTCTAACCTCCTCATTTGGCCTTTTGCAGCTTACTAATTCTCCAACGCATGAAGATGGAAACTCCCTCGACTTGGTCTTCTCTCGGCTTTGTGCAGTGGATGATTTTGCAAACTCCCCTCTCCCGCTCTCTGACCACAACCTTCTTTCATTCTCTATCAAGAACCGCCAGGCTGCTCAGGTCACCCCCACTGTCCATATTTATAGAAACTTACAGGCCATTAACACCCAGAAACTTATGAAGAACTTGCAGTCTTCATTGGCCCCTATCTCCTCCCTCTCATGTCCTGATTCTGCATTGAAGCATTACAATGAAACACTTCAAAGTGCCCTGGATGAATTTGCTCCTCCTATACCTAGAACACCACAACACAGACGGCGACAACCCTGGCACACCCTGCAAACACGTTTCCTGCAGCGGTGCTCCAGGTGCGCCGAAAGTCTGTGGAGAAAATCCAACCTACCCGAAGATTTCATCCATCATAAGTTTATGCTTCGAACATACAACACTGCCCTTCACCTCTCAAAACAAACCTACTTCAACACCCTCATCACTTCACTGTCCAATAACCCTAAAGTTCTCTTTGACACTTTTCATTCTCTACTCAACCCAAGAGTACAGGCCCCAACCACGGAGCTTCGAGCTAACGATCTGGCCAATTACTTCAATGAAGAAATTGACCAGATCCAACAGGAAATTATCTCCCAATCACCTCATACCATGCACTGTCCTCCCTCCCCCACTGCATCTAGCTCACTCTCTGATTTTGAACCAGTCACAGAAGAAGAAGTAAGCAGGCTCCTTGCATCTTCTCGCCCAACCACTTGCACCAGTGACCCATTTCCGTCACATCTACTCCAGCCCCTTTCCCCTGCTGTCACCCCTCACCTAACTAAAATATTTAACCTCTCTCTCTCTTCTCTTATCTTTTCCTCCTCATTTAAGCATGCCATCATACATCCACTAGTTAAAAAACCATCCCTTGACCAAAACTGTGCCGCTAACTATAGACCTGTTTCTAATCTTCCCTTCATCTCTAAACTCCTGGAACGCCTGGTCCACTCCCGTCTTATCCGCTATCTCTCAGAAAACTCTCTTCTCGACCCTCTCCAATCCGGTTTCCGCTCTTTACACTCTACTGAAACTGCCCTCAATATAAAGTCTCTAATGATCTACTAACAGCTAAATCAAAGGGTCATTACTCCATGCTAATTCTCTTGGATCTCTCTGCAGCATTCAACACTGTGGATCATCAGCTTCTCCTCACTATGCTCCATTCCATTGGCCTCAAGGACACCGTTCTCTCCTGGTTCTCCTCCTATCTCTCTGACCACTCCTTTACTGTATCTTTTGCTGGCTCCTCTTTCTCTCATCTTCCCCTTACTGTTGGGGTTCCTCAAGGATCAGTCCTAGGCCCCCTCCTCTTCTCTTTGTATACTGCCCCTATTGGTCAAACAATCAGTAGATTTGGTTTCCAGTACCATCTCTATGCTGACGACACCCAATTATATGCTTCTTCTCCTGACATCACGCCAGCCTTTCTAGAAAACACCAACAATTTTCTAAATGCTGTGTATAACATCATGTCCTCACTATGTCTGAAACTGAACCTGTCAAAGACTGAACTCCTTGTGTTTCCTCCCGCTACTAATGTACCTATACCCGACATTGCCATTTCCGTGTGTGGTTCTACTATTACTCCCCAGCAACATGCCCGCTGTCTTGGGGTCATACTTGACTCTGAGTTTTCCTTTGTCCCCCACATCCGATCACTGGCTCGCTCTTGTTATCTGCACCTCAAAAACATTTCAAGAATTCGACCCTTTCTTACTTTTGACTCTGCAAAAACTCTGACTGTTTCTCTTATTCATTCTCGTCTCGACTATTGTAACTCCCTTCTAATCGGTCTCCCTCTTACCAAACTCTCCCCCCCTCCAATCTGTCTTGAATGCTGCTGCCAGGATCATATTTCTCACCAATCGTTACACCAATGCCTCTACCTTGTGCCAGTCATTATACTGGCTACCCATTCACTCCAGAATCCAGTACAAACTTATTACCCTCACCCACAAAGCTCTTCATGGCTCAGCATCACCCTACATCTCCTTCCTTGTTTCAGTATACCATCCTACCCGCGCCCTCCATTCTGCTCATGACCTGAGGTTAGCATCCTCAATACTCAGAACCTCCTACTCCCGTCTTCAAGACTATACACGTGCTGCGCCAATTCTTTGGAATGCACTTCCCTGGTCAATACGATTAGTCCCCAATCCCCACAATTTTAAGCGTGCCCTGAAAACTCATTTATTCAGACTGGCCTACCGCCTCAACACATTAACCTAATCTATCCCTATGTGGCACAGCCAAAAGTTTTTTACCATAACCAGGTTCCCCGCATCATGTTCCCACATGCTTTATGCTTCCATTAGCCCTCTGCATCTGAACTGTTACACACTTAACATTATGGCTGGTCCATATGTGGCGCCCCTGAGGCTTCAGTCGCCACAGAGGTACTGCACCTTCTCCTAAGGTGTGGTACCCCACCATCCAGGTAGGGTGGGAACTCCCTTCCACATTCCCACACCTGCACCCCACACACAGGATAGTTCAGCAGGGACCCATCCATGCTTTATGCTGGAAAGGTCATAGGGTGCCTTTTGTTGTTCCTTGCTTCGCAACACGAAAGGTGCTGGGGAGGCGGGTGGAGTTAGATATAAAAGAGAGGGAAGGTGTAGGATTTCAGGTCAGTCCGCAGAAGAAGGCAGGCAGAGTAGGAGAGAACAGCCACTCGGTGAAGAGTGGGGATCCCTGGAAGAAGGAATGGAGGAAGGAGTGCTGCAGCTGCCCCAGTGAACTGGGGCAGTGAAGGAAGAGA